>NW_020230531.1:1720000-1937500 GCF_003227715.2 Harpegnathos saltator | reverse complement strand
GCGTCTCTTTATCTCTCGTCGAAAAGAGGCAAAAAATAAAATCGCGCGCAGGCTTATCCGAACTTAATAGCTGGTAAACGGCTGATATCTCGCCGCTCGTTAATAACGACCCTTCTCTCGAGAAGCGCGCGATTTTTCTTCTTTTGCAAGGATGCTTGTTACATTTTATATCGCGCACAAAAGTAGCGCGCTCGTACAAGCGTCGATGCCTCGTACATCAAGCGTAATCTCTTCCTCGTGCAAATCGTCCTTCAGTCCCGGGCGGAAGAATTATTCGACAGCCCAAGGACCGAAGGACCAGTGTCGCGCGTGCACGCGTGTGTAAAAGAGAAAGAAAAAGAAGGAGGAAAGGCGCTCGCACGGGAGAGCGAACGAATCGCGCGCGTCGATTTGTCCGTCCGTGCGCTCTTATCTGCCGGGCGATTTTTCAGCGAATTTTAAGCACCGCGTCGTCGGCAGAGCGATAATGCAGCCCGGCTCGATAACTGCATCTCATCCGAGAGAGAGAGAGAGAGAGAGAGAGAGAGAGAGAGAGAGAGAGAGAGAGAGAGAGGCGCACGCGTCCAGAGACACAGAGGCTATTAACGCTGGAACGTCGCTCCGATATTCGCCAGATGCGCGGCCGTAACGCAACTCTCGTGCGTCATTATGGGCGTGATCGCGCAGCAGCGTTCATCTTCGATCGAAGGAGGAACTCTCGCGGCGGCGGCGGCGGCGGCGGCGGCGACGGAACGGCGGCGGAACGACGGAGAAACGATCCGTCCGCCGCGCATCCTCTCGCCGACGTGTCGCCGCGCCGCGCACCTTCTTCCCGACGTTCTTTCTCGCGTCGTCATTACGGGGCGTGATCGAGCCAACGAAAGCGCGCGAAAGCATGGCCGTACCGCTCGCTCGCTCGCGAGAGGAGATCGCGCCTCGGCGAGAGAGATCGGCCCTCGATAACGCACGGTGTTTACGAGCGCGAGCTCGCGCTCGCGCTCGCGCAATCTTCTCCTTTCGGTGCGGGGCGCGCATATATTTTTGTCGTTATCAATCGCGCGGGCGCATCAATCTTCTTATGCCGCCGTATCCGCGCATTAGGGGGAGCGAGCGCGAGCGCGAGCGCGATTTTACTTGGACGTTTTTGCCGGCCGCGGCTAATGGTTTCCGCGATACGATCGAAGGATCGCCCGCGGGGTCGTATCTTTATAGCGCGTGCAATGACTCCTTTTACCCCGGCACCGCCGAGTGCGCGAGCGTGAGCGCGCATGCACTGCCCTCATAAATCCGTCAACCAAACATCATTAACTCGCTGTTATTGGTGCTTGGCCGCGACTGGCGCAGCGGGTCTCTCGCGGCGAGTCGCAAACAGCCGCCCGCTATACTCCGCCGAGCCGAGCCTAGCCGCGCGCTGATGAATCGGGACAGCTACGGAAACGCGCTTTATCCGAGCGCGCGATTCCATCATTGAGAGAGAGAGAGAGAGAGAGAGAGAGAGAGAGAGAGAGAGAGGGAGAGAGAGAGAGAGAGAGCGCGAGGCTCCTCGCTCCGAGTAATTTGCGAGGAGCACGATAATGCGCGCAGACCCGCGCTTCCTCGGTGAACGCTCTTAGCCTTAGTATCACGTAATCCTCGATATCTCGCGTAGCTCATGAGTTTTCCGCTTCTACCGAACGTTAGATCATTTCCTATCGCTCGCTCATGCTTACTCATGCGCGATGACGTGCCAACTCGAGCTAACCGGTCTCTTTGTTTTGTTTGATTTCAGGTAAGACCAGCATTCGGCGACTCTCGGGCGCATCAGCGTGTTCGCTTGTGCGCGTGTATCTTGTGTACCCTGGTGTGTATCATCGACGAGGTATGTTTCCGGGGAATAATAATTGAGTCAGCGACTATGTTCTCTCTCCCTCTCTCTCTCTCTCTCTCTCTCGACCTATTTAGTGAGAATCGCGGCTCACGCCGATATATGCGATATTGCGCCGCCGTCGGAACGTTCCTGTGACGCGCATAAATAGGTATAAACGCGCAGAGAAGCATCTAAGGAGTCCACATTTGATCAACATTGTACACGAGCGGCACGTCCGCGCGCTCGGAGCGAAATTTCCCGAAAAAGGGAGTAGACCGTACAATGAAAGCTGAATAGCCGACGGAAATAAAGCGCCTCATACTAAATCACCGAGGGCAATTCACGGGCAACGATAATCGCCCTTTGTCCGTTTTATCGCGGTGCTCTTTATCGCGCGGTGATCGATTTGCCGCGGAGCGCGCTATTTTTCCCGCTCTTTCTCCTCCGCGAGACGCACCGCCGCCGCCGCCGCCGCTGCCGTCGTCGTCGTCGTCGTCGTCGTCGTCGTCGTCGTCGTCATCGTCGGACATGACACGCGGGACATAATGCGTGACGGCTTTAACGTAGCGTTTATACGCCGTCGATATGTTATTTTACCGTGAATTGTTGACGTCTTACGATCGGCAGTAAAGCGAACGATAAACTTAACGCGAGCGACGCGCGACACGCGGGACACGCGTGCAACAATCGAAAATGGAAGTCAAACAAACGACA
Source organism: Harpegnathos saltator (assembly GCF_003227715.2). Classification (NCBI taxonomy): domain Eukaryota; kingdom Metazoa; phylum Arthropoda; class Insecta; order Hymenoptera; family Formicidae; genus Harpegnathos; species Harpegnathos saltator. Next base: position 1,934,961 of record NW_020230531.1, on the reverse strand, counting down.
GGGTAAAGGCGGCGTGTTTTACGGTCCCCGCACGATACGGTGGAAACACGCGCGATGATGTATCACGCGTGACAGTTATACGCCGCTCGTGCACCTTACGTCAGCGCGCGTGCGCGCACATACGCCGGTCGCTGGTATTGGTTATCGTATTGTTTATTATCGTGGAGAGCGGCGAGTTGCAACCTGGCGCACATTAACCCTGAAAAGTCTAAAAGCCATCTGATATCAGCCTAAGCTAATCTCTTTGTTCTTCTTCTTATTATTACCTACCTTTTGTTATTATTTATAGCAAAGTATATGCGAGAATTGATTTATTTTATCATAATATTTTCACTAATGATATATGAATGAATATGAATGATATATAAATGAATATATGAATATAAGTGCGAATAAGTAAAATTAGTATTGTCAGTGACGTTTCTTAATAAGATCAAAAATTTGCGTGAAGTGAAATTTTACTCATTAGCTTTTTTTAAAGGCTTCAGACTTTAAGCTTTCTTAAGACTGGGCGTTAATATAATAATATTTTTATTTATTTATTTATTTACTTATAGGACTCAAATTCCTTTGTTAAAATTTACGAAGAGAAAGAAAATATCCATATGTACGTACAAAAATGAAGTACCAGTTTCCATTTGAAGGTAGGGCATAAAAATTTACACCCAACGGTGATCGAATGTCGCTTAACAAGATTACGAAATAAGAGAAAAAAGAAAAGAAAAGAATACAGACCAATTTTTTTTATTGACTATAACTACGCTGATACAACGATCCGTTTGAAAGTTATAATTGAAGGAGAAAAGTAATCGCATTAAAAGAAATATTTCATCAAATTACTTATATTATAAGAGACTGCTATTTCGTAAAAACTATTAGTTTTCCAAAATTATAACTGATATCGCGAAGATAAACCAAAGACTTATTCCGATCATTATGATCCGTCTTAACGTGTGGCATTACAATGACAACGCCGGGTTGACGTTTAACGCACGATTGAGATTCGGATTCGAGCCGTCGCCGGTGAATCTCTGAAATTTTTCGAATTTTGGCTCCTCAGACGCGCTGATGTTCGAAAAAAAGGTAACGCGAGCGTTCGCGTTGGCGCGAACCGTCCTCGTCGAAGCGACAGCCACGAATTCTCTTGGATGAGTTTCTCGCGTAGTTCGCTGGTGCAGTCGTGATATCGCTCCGGTTTCATCCAGTCAGGATGTAATAGCCTCGAGGAAAGCTGGTCAACACGCGGGATTTTTCGCGCGAGTCTAATCGATTAGGCGCGAGATCGCGAGAAATCCGATGATGCAGCCCGAATTTTGCCATGTAACGCGCCTCGAGACGGTTTCAGCGCGGTGTTCCGTGTGCCGCGTATCTTTCGATATTTGTCGAGCTGCAAATAGCTTCGTATTATCGATAATATCGGCTGCAGCACGAACATCGGATATGGATAACTAGTTTACGATATGGGGCGGCTGTAGTGCCGCGCGCGCGCTCGTATCAGCAAACGTATGGGATATTCGCGCGGCTCGCTCGCTCGCACTGGAAGGTAGCTTCGCCTCGGCGCGGACATTGATTTTATACGGGGTCGTAAGGATACCGTGTGTGTGTCGAGACATAAAATAAAGAGCGCAACGTTTTATTCGCGCCACGGCCGGAACGTTCGGAAAGACGCGAGCGCGGCCGGTAGTTGTCTGTCATAACTTATTAAAAAACCCGCGCTCCCGACGCGCTGAATCTCAAATCCTGTCGTTAAAATCCCGTCAAAATAAGATTGAATTATAATGGAGCGGGAATAACGTTTCATTATTCATTCCCGGCTCTCCTCTCTCTCTCTCTCTCTCTCTCTCTCTCTCTCTTCTAGCTGGCCGATAGCGCGAAAATTGATTACGAGCGGCCTCTCTTTCTCCCTCTCTCTCTTTCTCCCTCTCTCTCTCTCTCTCTCTCTCTCTCTCTCTCTCTCTCTCTCTCTTTCATTCTCATCGCTCGGCGCGTTTCGCGAGAAACAACGCCTCGTATTTTCATGATTTCCGTGACGCACACACATATCCCGGATATCAAACGGAATAAATATTTAAGACGAGGTCAAAAGGAGAGCTAGCCCTCTAATGAGCGCCGCAGACGCTGGAAACCGGAATAACTCGCGCGAGTGAAAGCTAATGATTCGTTCCGAAGGAGAAAGTCAGAACTCTCGAATGTAGGAACGAACGGTGACACACACACACACACACACACACGCGCGCGCGCGCGCGCGCGGTCTCAGCCTGCAGTCGACTCGCTCGTGCGCGGGTTGACAACGGCGGCGACGACGACAGCGACAGCGGCAAAGCGTTAAAGAAATCATGTCGCGTGAGTCACGGAGCGAGCGTTTAACATTACTCGCGAGGCGCGATTACAGCTTCTGGATCAACGACGATGACGGTCCGCTGCCTGCGACGGACTTGCGATCTCGCGATCCGGAGAGCGGTTGCACGCATCGAAGTTATTACCGCGGCGAGGAAATGTCGCGCAACCGGGTCGGATATCGCGTCGGGAATCGAGCGTGTACATTCGCGTCGGTATCTCCGGGTGAGCGGGGATTACACGTTAATTTGGCGGTTTACCGGCATTCGAGGCGAGTGTTGATTTTAATGCGTGCGCGCGCGCGAGTGTGAGCGAGCGAGCGAGCGAGCGACGTATATCATTTTTCGACGCGCGTTATACAAATGACTCGCCGTTGGTGAAATTTATTTACGTGTCTGGTCGGAAAAGCCAACTACAAACTTGGCGCGCGGCCGTCGTTATTTGCTTTCAATGAGCCGAGCGTTATTATGTTTCGCTTAGTAATCAAATCCGGTGATTTCGGCGTATGAACGTGACAGCGCTTTTGGTCGCGAGCATAACGTAATTTCCGCGATTTTCAGTTCGATTAATGGAAGCGAGCGTGTGTGTAGCCGGCTCCAATATTCGCGCGCGCTCCGCACCGCCCTCGATTAATTCTTTTTCGATGTCAAACACGAAATTATCGTTAATATCGCCGACGCGAGACCGTTTTAATTTATGCATACAGCATTTATTTTAGCAATAATTTCTCGCGTTCTGTCGCGGTGAACTTAAACAAGGCCATTCGTTTGGTGGCTATTGCGATTTATTATCACGAAATATATTATTACAAATTGCTATATTCAAGGAACGTTCTCTCTCTCTCTCTCTCTCTCTCTCTCTCTCCCTCCCTCTCTCTCTCAGTTTCACAGATTCTTGTGCAGGGCAATGCAGCACGGTAATATAATAAAAGCAGAATTATCTCCGCGTGTGCAAAGTGCTCGCAATTTCATTTCCATCGATCAGTATCGATTGATGGTGCGTATTTATGCTTCCTAATTGCGAATCTCCCGAGTTCTTTCCTCTCGTTGAAACGTACGAGACTCGCGTTTCAGATCGCAAACACGGCGCGCGATCTCTATCTCGCTGCCCCTCCCTCTCCCCGGCGAAACGGAAGCATAACGCGATCCGATATCCATTCGGTAGATTCGATATTTGCGCGCTCGCTCTCCGCGCGTAATCGACTTTTTCTTCCGCCGGCTAACGCGATATTATCGCTAAATAGTGGAGGACGTCGTTGCCGGTGGCGACGCGAGATCGGGCGTGAACGCGTGCGCGCGCGCGCGCGCGCTTACTACATTTTCTCCGGAAGGTTTTAAGCGAGTCGCCGGCCACCGCGGATCGATCGTTGGATAAACCACCCGATAGACACAAAGCATTGTGGGTAGTACGATGCAACGGCATGCGAGAGCGCAGCACTCGCGTTCACCAATACCTTCTCCGGCCAAACAAAACGACGAACAAATGCTCGATACCATACTGATCCGGAGCTGCAGGGGCGGATCGCGCGTTTCGCTCTTCCCGTTTTAACGTTCCAATCGCGCGCGCGCGCGCGCGCGCTCACGTACATAAATCACCTGTTCGTTTCCTCGGGAAACCGCGGAGTTATTAGCGTTAAAGCGCTTCAATTCGAGTTGGCGACTCGGAGGGAGGGAAAGGTCATTTCTCCGGTCAATTTTTCGTGCGTCGCGACTTCTCCCCTCGAAGAGAGCGTGGTAGAGAGGGGCGGAGAGGGGAACAGGTGAGGAGAACACGCGGGTGTCGTCGTCGTCGTCATCGTCGTCGTCGTCGTCGTCGTCGTCGTCGTCGTCGTTGTCCGGGTCTTAAATTCGAACATGGACAGAAACGGCGATGCCCAACGGTTAACGTCCATCCGATTGTTGATGGTCGCGCGGCGCGACGGAGAAACTCGCGTGGGATATTTGTAGCGCATCCGTGCCTGCGGGGTAGAGTCCACTTCGTGCCGGTGTCCGGAGTATACGGTGCTTCCTCTCTCTTTCGTCGTTCTATTCCAGAGCTCGTTATTGAATTTGTGCGTCGAGCGAGCGAACCGACGATATCGCCTTTCAATATCGCTTCATTTGGCTCACGTTCATTCGATTTGCGGGAATATCTCTGACTGCCTGCTGCCGACCGGCCGCCTACATCGTTCTCTTCCTCCTCCTCCTCCTCCTCCTCCTCCGCCTCCGCCTCCCTCCTCCCTCCCCCCTCCCGACTCCTCTTCCTCCTCGCCCTGCCTCTGTCGTCGACGACGACGAACGACAGCCGGTCCTACCGATACCCTCCTCTCTCGTCTTCCTTGCGCGCTCTCTCTCTCTCTCGTTCTCAGACTAAAGCTTTTTAAATATTCTATTCGGAATCAAGCGGAAATTAATCCGATCTCTGAGGGCTTCCAACGTGACGAGCAGATTCGTCGGTCGACTCAGAGCCGCCGAAGGTTGCCTCAGTCGAGAACGAACGCGAGTCTACGCTGTGTCAAAGATGTCGGTGAGATTCCAGACGGACATTGATTAGGGGCATAGAGGGGAAGATTGATGAAGAATCTTCTTCTACATTCAGTAAACTCTCGTTCGACGAGAGTCCGATATTTCAAAGTTGTTACTTGCGTTATATCCCCCGGTCGATGATTCCCGAATGTATCGCCATCTGCGGCGAACGTACTTTACGTAATCCCTGTCGAACAGGCTTCGTCCCAGGATCAGGAGTGAACCTTCTTACGTATCTACATCTATTCGGCAAGACAGAGGCAGCGATAATAATAGAGGAAGCAACAGCGACAACTTAATGGTCGATTGTACGCAGCAACACGACCGACGAGACAGAGAGACAGAGACAGACAGAGAGAGAGAGAGAGAGAGAGAGAGAGAGAGAGAGAGATAACGCCGTTGAAATAACGCGAAACAAATAAATACGTCACAGAGGAAGAGAGAGAGAGAGAGAGAGAGAGAGAGAGAGAGAGAGAGAGAGAGAGAGAGAGAGAGAACACGCCGGATAATTGTAGTAATTAAAGCGGTAAAAACGTTTCGACGGTAATTAGGGCGTAAAAGTATGGGAAAGTCCACGTCTCGGGCCCTGACGACTCAAGAAAGCTATTCGACTCTCCGTGCGCGCGCGCGCGCGCGCACCTGGGCGATTTCTCTCTTAGACAATACGGAACGCGGCGCGCGTCTACGGAACCGCCGCGCCGCCGCGTGCACTTTATCCTGGCCCTGACGAGGTGCTATCTTAATTACACATCGCCACGGCCGACGCGATATACTTCTCCGCCGAGCCCCCCGAGAATGCGTATCGCGTCGCGTGGAGCGTGTGTCGTCGCGATATCGCCCATGAAAATTATATCGCGCTTTCAATCGCACAACGTAAAACGCGTCGCAAAACGCACGAGAGAGAGAGAGAGAGAGAGAGAGAGAGAGAGAGAGAGAGAGACGGATCGTACGCCGGGCACGTCGCGAACGCGCCGACGAATTGTCAAAAATACCGGGACCTCCCCCCCTCCCCTCCCGCTTGGTTCGCTCCCGTTAATTGCACGGGACATCGCGAGAGAGCGCGCGTCGTTGTCTACTACGTAACAATGAAGCACGCTCGTAATATCTGATCGAGTACGCGCATAAACGCCGCGGGCATATAATAGCGGTGCGCGCGCGCGCAAGAGAGAGAGAAAGAGAGAGAGAGAGAGAGAGAGAGAGAGAGAGAGAGAGAGAGAGAGAGAGAGAGAGAGCGCAGACGCCGCGAACGTGACATCGCGAGCAGATTGCTGATCGCTATATCGGCGGGCCGGAAACATTTATGGGTCTATAGAAACGTGTAATCAGCGTTTCTCAGCATGTTTTATTCAGGACCCCGAAGTAACGTATCGTAACGCGGCGCAATTTGGCCGGCCGCGCGGTGCGTATATACGCCGCTCGTGTAATTATGAACGAATCCAGCGTGCGACGTTTCGGCCGCGCGCGCGCGCGCGCGCGCGAGCGAATAATAATACGCGAGAGGGAGCGAGAAAGAGCGGCGGGAGGAGGGAGTCCGTTTATTAAAACGTACACGACCACGCAGCAGACAGCGCGGAGAGTTTGCTCTTTCTGGCAGAAATGATTTTCCGACGAGGGGGCGCAAATAATTTGCTTTTTCAGCGAGACACTTGTAACCGGAGCGTTTCCCAAGGTTCGTTTCTCCGTGCCTCCGATAATTCTGTCCTTGAAGGGCGGAACTTGATCGCGAGGGCTTCCCGCCGCTCGGGGCTCCCCTTTGCTTGCTTTTTCCTCGCGAAGCGTGACCTCTTGGTCCCTTCACCCATAACCTACTTTCTCCGAAATTAAGAGGCTCGCTCGAACAAAAATCATTTACGTAACGTCTCGCGCGTCTCGTGGAAGCGACGGCTCTGAGAAGATTCTTTTTTCTTTTTCTTTCTTTTTTTTTCCTTTTTTTTTCTTTCTTTTTCTCGTGCGAGGAAGAACCTAGTGAGTTTGCTTTTTTAATTTCCAACTCTCTCGCCCGCCACATGCGATTACGCAATGGACATAAATTCTTTTTCTCCTAATCCCCCTGAAACGACTGACGCGCGATACGACGAGAGATAAAAAGTATATACAGACTTGGCGTAGTTTTACGACGCAGTGTACAGCGTGTTCTCGCGTGTTTAAAAGCGCGCCGTGCCGAAAAATTTGCCAAACATGGCTCATCGACTCCTTCCGTCGAGCCATCCGTATGTGAAAAAGGGCTTACCGCGCGTATAATATTTTTATTACGTAACGTGTCGCACGCGCGCGCGCGCGCGCGCCGGGCGAGGAATCCCGGGGAGCGCGGGTTATTTTTACGAGCGGTGACACGTCCCGCTTTTAACTTTCAAATGCCGTCCGGCGGATTTCACGCACGATAATCGAATTGGCGACGGATTGACAAATTTAGGGGCCGTAAAAGGACAATGGGAAGCGCGGCCGGCGCGACGACGCGTTGCAAAAGTTTGGGAGACCACGACGACGACGACGACGACGACGGCACGACGCAACCAGATGTCTGCGATCGGCCATAAACGACGAGCGGGCAGACTGTAGCTTTCTCCACGCTGTCGTGATTTCACCGTGATCACGCGATAAAAACAGCGATCGTATATTTCATGTCGCTGACAGAAGTATGTAACGGAGCCCTGCTACGTCGGGCAATAAATTTCTTTTGGCGCTCTCGAGGACGTCGTGTATCGCGCTTCTCGCGGATATATACGTGCTGCACGCGCGAATCCGCGGTAATTATTCTTCTCGCCGATATGTCTCGATTGATACCGCGCGTTCGTCTTTTTTAATTAACAACAATCCAATCGCGACGGTCCGCTTCTCCGCTCATCTCTCTTTTTTCCTCTATCTTTTCTCTTTCGTAACCGCGCATTCTGCCGAACGAATGCGCACCGGTAGGTATTCTTCCCGAGGCGAGCGATCGCCGCTTGCGACGTTTGATCCTTAAAGGCTGGTATGGGTGAAATTTCACACCGCACGAGCTTTTAATCTCATTAAAAATACGTAACCACATTGACGATGTTAAATTTATAAATATTTAGTCAGACTATCAGTGGTGACAGCATTACAATAAAACAGATCAATTTTCATGTATACTTTGCTATAAACACCCAAAAAAAGTATTCTATTTGTAAAGTGATTTCTCATATTCTAAGCGAAGCCTTTTATAAAAAAAGGATTCTTCTTTCGATAAAGCGATTAAAGTGAATCATTCGTCTAAAATTTATTACATATTATTCTAACTATTTTCCTCTTATTTCAAGAAGATTCCCTCTTATATCAATTTTCCTCCTATGCGAAGAGGAATATGTTGATTTGAATGTCGGCTTTCTTTGTTCAGTCGTGCTGTACCTTCAGACATGAACGAAAAAATAATCATATACTCATGGGTCAGAATACTTGGAACGCTTTTTGAAAAAGATATGTGTGTTGCTGTAACATATAACGAAGATAATTTACCCAACGAGAATTTGGTTAAATATAGCTTGTAATCTATTGCAAAAAGTTGAAGAATAATATATTCTTTCTTTTAACCGTTTCATACAATTGATTATGATGAACATTTTTGTAGCTATGAAGTCCATAAGAAAACTGATTGGAAATTTGTTTATGACATTCTTATTTCATTCGTGCCTATTTATTGTAGAATTAGAGCTGGAAGTACATCTATATATATATATATATATATATATATATATATATATATTACTTTTCGCTATACATTATGATAATTTTTTCAAATTAAATAGTACAACTAGTAAAAATAAAGTACAGTAAGAATAAGTAACAATCCTCTTAAAAAAAGATTAAATGATCTGTTTATAAGAGGAAATTTGTATTAAAATCAATAAGATTTGCATTATACATATAACATATAATCCCTCCAACTTTAAGAATAATGTGTTTATAATGTGTTTTCCTCTTAATCTTAGAGGAATCCTCTTGAGGTCATATGTAAGAACAAAATCCTCTAAAATTTAAATGGTTCCGCTTGTTCTGAAATTTCTTTTTTTGGATGAACATGACGAGAAAAGTTTAGTTTGGAGTAATATTTGATGGTAACTTTCAAGAGTTAAACATTGGACTCGCGAATCGCGCGAGCTGTCGAAAGGCCCACGCGCACCCCCTTGATACCTTGGAATGATTGATCGGAATGCCGCGCATTGAAAATCGCGCAGTTGCGAAATGCCAAATAGCGCGGCACGGGGGAGGCGTGGATGCATTTTTACCGGTATTTTACCGGTATTAGCTGCGAGCGAGCCTACGTCGCGAGCTGTCGTCGACTCTCGGGCGGGTAGCTTTTGTACCGCAAAATCGGGAGCGAGCGGGCGGGGGGGAGGGGCCGCTTTATCGCTTTATTGCGGAATGCATCGCACTGGGCGGCCGCCGGAGATCAGATAAGATGTGTCTTGCACACTCGGCGCGATGAGCTAATTAATACAGCCACACCGTTTCCCAACAATCTCACGCGAAATAAACGACTTCGTAACGATGTCGCGAGGAGCTCAGATGGATCTCACGCGCGTGGATCGCCCTTGTTGATCCCTGCAATCCTTTTCGTTTTTTTCCTTTTTTCGCGCGCGCGCGCGCGCGCGCATGTGCACTCGAGTTCCTTTCTGAAATGTACACGAGCGATAGCGCTTTTATAGACCGCCGGCCGTGCGTGGCTCGCGCGTAATTCGACGCTGGCGGAAAAGTGGGCCAGAAACTTCGCGCTCCGGCACTTTGAAGTTCCTCGGAACGGTCGGAACGATTAAACCGATATACGACGGGCGCTGGCAAAGCGAGCTTTATCGAGTACGTCTGTTAATCGGGAACACGCGCTCGGCGTCCGCCGCGCCGAGTGGCCTTCGATATTATTTTTACATCACTTTCTGCCATGCGGATCACTCGCAGCGCAGCGTTACCTCGCCGCTTCACTGAGACAATAGACTGCTGAAACCGCGGCTGAAACAGGTCGCAGGTTGTTGTATTTTTACGTGAGCGCAATTTTTCTCAAATCTCACGACATTCATATGATTTGCTGCGTGAGTTTGGAACGCGTTTCATTTCACGCGGCAATTCCCCCTCCCCCCCCCCACCCCCCATCCTGATGGCATCTCGAACTTCAGCCATTAAATCGCGCGCGCGAGCGCGTGTGTAACGAAATCACGAGCGACGATATCTCGGCTTTGCCGCGGCACGGCCGACGTGGTGACGTGATTATTTTTTAATGTAAATTTCAACAGTCGCTTTCACGCTCGCGATAAGACAACGAGGGAAAAGAGAGCGTCGGCCGGAGGCTTATTATATACACGGGACACGCGAGAACACGGCCAGCAAAAGTTTCGTAAGCTTCGACGTTAGGAACTCTTATTTAAACGCGCGAGTGGGAGCCCCAGTTTATTTTAGCATTTCGCAATTCCGGACGAAGACGAATTTATTCGATCGCTGAAACACGCGATACGACGCCCGGCGGCCGCCGTGCGCGTGCGATGACGCAGGATGTTGATCTAATCGGACAGACGTAATTTTCGCGGAAAATGTCAGTGGAACGGCAATAAACAAATATCGAAGCTCGCGAACGCACGAGTGCGCGCCGCGCCGTCGTCGTTCGTGTTGTAAATAAGCGGTCAACGATTTTCCTCCTCTCTTTTTTATTTATGGTGAATCAACGCGTGACTCACGCGCGGCTCTAAAAATACGATTTCGAGGCACGGCGCACAGCGCGCGCGCGCGCTCGCGCGCAGGATATAACGAACGATAACTCCGCGCCACTGCCGCGTGTGCTTTTGACCGTCCGGCTTTTCGCCGATCAAACGCGCGAATCAGCGCCTTCGGCCTCATTTATCTTCCGAGACGCGCGATGTAGCGAGACGTGCGCGGCTGCACGCGCCTTTTAATGTTGAGCTCTCTTTCATTTTGTTGCGTGCTCGCGCGGCGGGCGAGTGTCGTCGGTTAACAATCCCGTGCGCGCGCGCGAGTCTCGTAAAACCGTGGCTGTAATAACGCGTGAAGACGCGTACAACGGCGGAGTCGAGATTGACTTTATCGTCGCATCCGCCCGTGTTTTTCGACTCGAGCTCGCGAGCTGATGATTCGCAATCGATGCGTCATGAAACGAAGAAGACCGTGCGACGGAATAAGAAAGGGAAAGAAGCGCGCGCGCACACACATAGGGATGCGACGATTTCTCAAAATATCGATAACGGTATTATCGTCACTCAGAACCATATCGACAACTATATCGATAATATCGATAATTTTGAAAAATATCGATATTTATATAAAAAAATGTATACATATAGAGGAGTATGCGTATACACGAAAAATTTAAAGAGATCTTTTAAATATTTTGATCTTCATATAATTTATTGTCATATTCTTATTAGAAAATATATAATAAACCGCAGTCGTTTGCCGGATATCACCGCATACATGGAAGCAGGCGATCTATATTACGGTCATCAACGATTCAGATGAAAATGATAAAAATGAGCGAATTTACTAGACATCGACCAATTACGTAATATATGTTCCAGTGAATTCACTCACTTTTGTAATTGTTATCTCGGCCGTAGAACCGTAACAGGCCCCCCCAGAGCTGTAACTGAAAAATACGAAATATCAGTAAAATTCATATCGATGTATCGATATATTTCGGTATTATCGATTTGTCGTTGCATCCCTACACACACACACACACACACGCACGCACACGCGCGCGCGCGCCGCGCACACAGCCGCCGGAGGTGGTAAGGTTGGAAGTTGACTTTACAGTCGTGTTGTTATCTTCGGATCTCTCTCGCTTTGCGATTGTAGAAATTCGCGTGCATATTTTCGCGCGAGCGCGAGCGCGCGTGTTATTACCGAATGAGGCAGGCGGAGCGAGAATTCAAATGCGTATGCAAATTACGCTCGTGCAATTAATCATTCCATCCTGTTTGATCTACGCGTCGCGGTTTCCCTCTTAGACGCTCATTATACCCTCGGCGTTACCGCGACGTTATTTCCGGACCGTGTAATACTCCCCGACGGCGAAACAACGTTGTTTCCTCCGGCGACGACGTACCTCGCGCGTTTATCCGAAAAGAGGGAGGATATTTCATCGGGGCCCGCGCGCCGCGGCTACTTTCTGAAAATATCCCCTACCCCGGAGATACATTCCGCGCCGTCTTGGCGAGATACTCGGCGGTGCCTGCGCGGCGGTGGTGTATCTTCCGAAAGTCGAGAATTATATGTTTCCTCGATTATTTCCCCGATACAGCGAGGCGCGCGCGCGCGACGGTGGTCTCGCGTGCGGACGAGCGTGGGAATAAAGGCGTCGCGGTGGAATCCTGTCGCGAGGTCCGCGAGGGAGAAGAGAGGACGCGCCAGAGAAGCGGGAGGAAAGATGAATGAAAGGGTTAGGGGGAGGAAGGGAAAAAGACGAAGACGAAGAAGAAGAAGAAGAAGAAGAAGCAGAAGAAGCAGAGGAGGAATCGAGTTCTCTGCTGCCGCGCGCCGCGCACATCGCCGCCGGTTGCCGCCGTCTCCGCCGTTGAGACTGGCTGGCGCGCTCGAGCAGATGTGGGCACAGGCGCACATTGCTTTATTGCTATACGTATTATAAAATATATTACTTACGGCTTTACAGCCGCGTTATTGCGTCGTGAACATCGACGACCACCGGTCTTATTGCCCGGCCTGGGGCGCGTTCTCGAGACGATCGACAACCTCTCTAAAACTTCACGCAATACTCATCTGTCTCGGACCGGACGGCGGGCGGGCGGCGTTTCCCGTTGCCGGCGAAATGCGCGCGTGTGCGCATGCGCACACGCGCGCGGTAGGTCGCCTCTCTGCCACGTGTGACCGGCCTCGCGGAAGCCTGCTGCCGCGCGCGCTGCGTCTTTGGTCCCTTCCGGTCTTGAGGCACTCGAAAATCCTCACGCTCCCGGAAAGGCGACTTACACAAGGAGAGGCAACATAAAAGAACCGATGAGTGTGTTCGGCTTCGCCTCTAACTGCGGGCGTCGTAAAATTTACAGGCCTCTGATTTACAGGCATTCTTCGGCCACTTTGGAGACGCGACCTTTTTTGTCACGGTCGCGCGGGTCTTTGTTGCCGTGTGTGAAATGATTTCCCCGGAGAAGAATTCACTCGGTTGGAATTCGGCCAACGTCGCTTGCGCGCGCACACGGACGCGTATTGTTCGTGCAATAAAATTATACAGTCGGTGCATGTGTGTGTGTGTGTGTGTGTGTGTGTGAGTCATGCGGTTGCATAATTTTTAAATTATTATCGCGCGACGGGAATATACATCATAAATGGCGACGAATTAACGCGTGATTACACGCTGTCAGCTTGCCGCGCGCTCGCGCGGTATGATGCATGACTCGTATTTATATTAATAATCCGTTTTCTTATATTAAAGGGTAACGAGACAGCGGCCGATTATTCATCGCCGGCACTTTATACCGCGTTTAATTTATATCGCATGTGTCACGCGTGTGTTGTCGATACCGTCCAGATTCCCGATTCTCTTTCTCGACTCGTCCTCCTCGCTGATTTACAAGAAGACTCGCTTAGCTCTCTCGCGTCGATCAGACGCGTCGGCCGAGTGGAACTCATCTATCCGGCTTAGCAGTGCGTCTGTGCTCACCTCGGCTGCAAACAATTCTCAAAGTATATAACATCCGCAATCTACCAACTCCCAAATATTCGCGACTCTCTCGACAAGAAAGGGCACGAGCGTGCGCGCGACGTTACTTTTTCCGAAGCGATCAGGATCGGTTTGGCGAAAATCGGAAAAGCAGCTGGGAAGCACGTCGAGCAACCTCTTGGCTGTCGCCAAGGGCGCATTCCATGAGAATAGATTTGCGCGGCTGTCTTGCGACTTTGATTCGTGTCGCAACGTGTGCGTTGTTACGTATGCAAAAGACAAACCGTCGATCGCGCGAGAGTGGCCGTATAAGCAGAGGACTACGCACGCGATCGTGTAATGGCCGTTGTAAATTGAAAGCAGAGAGTTCCGTCGATCGGGTCGCGTCGAGCGACGGCGAGGACCGCCGTCGCCGTCGTCGTCGTCGTCGTCGATTCTCCCCGTTCGTCGCGTTGACGATCCGCAAAGGCAAAGAGCAAAGGGTATATCGCCCTTCGTCGTCGCCGGCTCGCGTGCCGCGTTTCCATTATACATAGGGGGTCGCGTTGCACGAGGGCGCGGAAGGTGTGGGGGTGGCGCCAAGAAGGGCAACAATGCCAGCATGCACTGACGCGCGTATGTGCCGTGTGTTACACGCTTTTTTCGCTCCCCTGCACCCGCACACGTTCACAAGCGTACGTTCACACGGCGGCGGCGACGGCGACGGCGACGGCGACCTTTCCCTCTGCTGTACGCAGGGATGTATCTCCCCTGCACGCGCTCGGGGGTGCGTCGTGTACCACGCGGACCCGGCGAGTCGCGGCCGCATATTTGATTTTCGCTTGTGCGTTTTCATACGCGTCATAGGCGAACTCTGCCACGCAGGCGATATCTGCGGTTTCCTTGCGGTTTATCGACGTTCTTAAGGGACTTTTCTTAAGGACGATCGCTCCTTGGAGCAATCGATGCTTCATGTCTCGATAGGAAATAATATCTCGAGGCGTGCGTGTTAAAACGGAGGCTAGGAAGAGAGAGAGAGAGAGAGAGAGAGAGAGAGAGAGAGAGAGCGAAGCGTGGGCTGTTTTTTTTTCTTTTTTTCTTTTTTGTTATTTCATGCAATTGAATGCAAAGAAATGGATTTCGCAATTTTTGCGTCACGTTGCGAGAAGAATTGCTTGCGAGGGGAGATTGTGCGTACGAGTCGGCGGGCAAGATTCGCGACGCCGGATAAAATAACGACGGCCCCGAACGAGTCTCGGGGGCGGACATATACGCCACTGCTTTCGCGTGCGCGCGGAAAGTTTGCGCGCAGGGAAGTTTTTCTTTGCGGGGGCGTGTGCGTGAAAAGCGAGCCGGGTGTGAGTGATCGTGCGTATCCCTCGCGCGACTGTTTACCTGGCGGCGAATCAGAAGGGGAAGAAGTGGGAAGTGGAAGGGCGAGAGGTGAACAAACCGGCAAAAGCACGGCTTCAGCTTCGGCAAGCGCGCGTTCCGCCCATTGTGCCGTCGAACGCGCTTTTCAAAATGTCTCTGGCGCATGTCTGCCAGACAAACGATCCCGTGGGAAAAAGCGCTCTGGCTAGGAAAGAGACGGATATACCACACACGAACCAGACGATCGCGCGCGCGCGCGTTGGCCCTTCTATCGTCGCTCTTTTTCTCCGTCTCTTCCGTCTAAAGATGCACACGCTGAAATTTATGCCTCTATTACGGCTCGTGTTGATTTTCTTTGATAAATAGCGGGGAAATAAAATCCCCATGTTACACGCTCGCGAGACGAATGGAACGGGACTGAAACACGGTTCTCGGCGTCGGTGATATTTGCGTTTTCGATATAAATACACAATCCCTCGAAATAACTTCTTTTTCTCTCACGCGAACATATACGCCGCGCCTTTATCGTCGTTGTCGGATATTTTAACTTGGCTGGATCTTTTTGCGTCTTTTATCTATACACTGCGCTCACTTTTCTCCCATGCACGCGTCTCTCTCACTTCTTAATATCGAGATAATTTATTTGTGAACCTAGTGTGTTTCCTCTCCTTCTTTCTTTCAATTGACTAAATCTTCCTTCTTCATTTGTGTTGCAGGTAAGCCCATAATCTTGGAAGGAGAACAACGGATCGTTAGCCCAGATTGTCGGTGCAATCGGGCATAAGTCGTCTGTAGCGGCTTCGAGGTAAAGCCCTTATCTGAAATCTGGCTGCGATTTTCACGGTGAATACAGATTTGCTTTAATATTCATGAGTTGCGCCTCGCCTCACCGCAATGAACAATCGTTCCTCTTATCAAACCCTCCTCTCTCGTTATCTCGCGATGTATTCCTCCCCGAGAGCGTGTCAACGCGTCCAATAACAATAAAGCCATTTCAATTGACACATATTACGCGCTTGTGCGCGCACAGGTACGCGCATACACACACACACACACACACACGCACGCACGCACGCACACACGCACGCACTCGCACTCACATGCGGACACACGGAAAGGTAGAGCAAGCGTGCGGTCACGCTTGGCTCGAGGCAATCTCATTGTCCGCAGCGTGATTAGCGAAACCGGGTCACTTGCAGCGCTGCACAAATGTAATCATTTCGCATGCGGACTAATCCTCGAGCTACCTATACCGCGTCGATTTACCTATTTATATCGGGCTGGATGTGCTCGTGCGTCGAAATTTCCGTACAATTTTACCGGACCTTGCGCTCGCTCGCGCTCTCGAATCGCTCCGCGAATCCAATAATCTTTTTTTCCCCGTACTCGACATATTTCCGAAGCGAGATGGATGCGCGTCGTATTCGTCCCGTATCGATTATCCACGAATGCGCGGTATTTTTATTTTTCATTTTATTGCTTTCTCCGGCGGACCGGTTTGTTTTCTCCAAGTCATTTTTCAAATGAGTTTTTATTTTGATACGATTTTTCAGCAATATTTTCTCTCTCTCCCTCCCTCTCTCTCTCTCTCTCTCTCTCTCTCTCTCTCTCACTCGCTTCCCTTGAAATTGTTATCTCTTGCCAGTTTTATTTTCGCGAGCTTTTGTTGCGAGATTGCGCATATATGTCAGCGCGTCAAGAGAAGCTGTGTGCTCCGCAGTGCGCGCGCGAGGCTGCTTCTACTTCCTCTTTAGGCAGTCTCGTTTGGCTCGCACTCGTTCTTCATGCATTTTATAGCGTGCGTAGTAATACGATGCAGTGACCTTTCTCGGAATGAAGATTTCGCTTTATATCGACCGCGGTGCAGCCGGGCTCGAGCTTCTCCTAGAGCCTCTTACCTTGTTTCGTTCTTTTGTATGCAAATCATTCGACACCTACCTACGTGGCGCTTCGTGTCTTATCTCCATTCTCTCACGAGGAACTCCCCCCGCGGGAATAAGATTGCGTGCAACATCATTCGTGATTCGTCTCGTGTGTGTTTCGCCCGCGGCCTCGCCTTGCCGTCTTTACCGAATCCCATCCGAGGGTAGAAAGAGTCGACCATTCATCTTCTCTCTCTCTCTCTCTCTCTCTCTCTCTCTCTCTCTCTCTCTCTCTCTCTCTCTCTCTCTCTCTCTCTCTCTCTCTCTCTCTCTCTCTCTCGTGTGTACCTCGCCGGACGTATTTTTGACGCGCACCCTCGATAACGGCAACGCGCTTCTCCACGGCCAATGGAGAGTCTTTGGAGGGCGGTGAAATACGCGCGGCTTCTTCTCGTGAGTCGAGAGAAACGTCTGGAAAAATTATTACGCTCGATGACGTATTCCCTTCGGTCCGGCGAGCGGAGCGAAAAGACAGACGCGGCAGAGAGAGAGAGAGAGAGAGAGAGAGAGAGAGAAACGATTTTCCGGAGAAACGATTGAATGACGCATCGATTACTGGCTCGCGCGCTCAGAATGACAAATTAAATTTCGCGTACTAAAATTGGGATACACGCGTCGAATGCACGAACAAAACAGCGAGCGAGCGCGCGCGTTTATTTGTTGCTGCTAATTGTTTGATCGACCACGATTGGATCAAAGCTGTATTTGCGGAGCGAGTTAAGTAATACTCATGGACATTTATATCGAGTGTATATTTGCTGAAATTTAATGTTTCGCACTGCGAACAAATTAATCTTGTAGAACGACTATTACTTGGTAATTAATATTATCGCGTTACTAGTTGTAATGTTCCTGGCATTACGCTATTAATACATCATCACGCGTTTAACAGTTATCCGGTTTGATAATTAAAACAGATTCGATATACTGTAGCGATGTAATTAGAGGACGTGCTTGCACACACACAACAATCGCGCAGATTGTCGCTCCGCGCGCCGCGATTCATTTTCACAATACATTATGGCGATTTGTCGTTTTTGCGTAACACGACTCCCCCACACATCTCCCGGAAAGATTATATTGCCCGGGTTCATTTGGCGGCCGGTTGACGTTTGCTTCAAACCCGAAACGCATGTTGATACTTCCACCTGATTGATACCTCGCATTATTTCTCGGTAAAATCCTTAGAAGGAAATCGAGTGAAGGAATATCGGGTCACGGATAGTCGGGGCGACGATATTCTCGACTTCAAAAGTTCGTTCATGTTTTACCGTCGACTGACCGTCCGGACGGGGTTAGATTAGTCTGGATTGTTGCGCGTTAGGATTTCCGTGTCTAGACACAAATTCTTACACGTTGCACGCAAGGCACCTTTTGTTTCTCCCACGCCTCGTTTCTTCCTCATTTCTCTCATCGCCGTCGAAACTGCGAAACGACGATTTTCACGCGAGGCGCGCGCGCGTCGATGGCGCTTCGCGAATCGCGAAGAATGAATCTCGGCGATTTTCACGCCGATATCCCCGGCGAGACAAAGGAGCAGCGAGGCGAGACGGGGCTTTCGAGGGGTGGGGACGACCGTAAGCATCTTACGAGCAGTGAAAGAAACAGTTGCGTCGCGGTAATTGCCGGGGCCTTTAATTAACAAAGCACAATGGAGGAAACGTAGCCCGTTGGCACCCTCATTGTCTCCGCGTTAGGTCTGTTTTAGGTGGACTGCCGGGTATATGTACGGGGTGGCGCCGTTTATCCGGCTCGGTCTTCACCACCCACGGTCGATTATTTAACGCAATTATCCTCCGCGAACCGTCCGAGCTTTCATCTCCTCCCTGCCGCTCTCGCTCCCTCTCTCTCTCTCTCTCTCTATCTATCTTTTTTCACTCTGTTTCTCTCTCTCTCTCTCTCTCTCTCTCTCTCTGCGGGCTCGCCCATTGTTTCTTCTCGGTCGTATCGATTCGAGATACTGGTTCGACTGGTTCCCGTCTGTTCGGGATGAAAAGCAGCCGAGCCGCGCGTACACACACGGCGAGCGCGCTCGACGCGACGAGGTAGCCGATTTTTCTCCGGATAGGATTTATGGCCGGCCGCGTCGGACGATTAACCGTTGGCGGGATAACGCGCTCGAGTCTCTTCTGTTTCAGATCGGATTTCTTCCTCCTCGCCTCTTTTTTTTCTACTGTTTCATTGCAAAGGCGCGCGCGTTTGAGGGAACGTGGCGGAAAGAAACGGCGGAAAAGGGGAAAATTCGAGAGCAGCCGCCGGCGGCTCTTTGGCGCGCGCGTGCCGCCGCGTCATATTGCTGCTCGGTATCAGGTCGATAACCCGTGTTACCTAATCTTTATTACGTGCAACGCATTGTACGCGCGACACGTAATGCACTTTCCGACTCGTGCAGCTCCGCGACGGTAGACGGACGTTTGTGAGGCGAAATATCGCTTATTATATACGGGCGTTTATATACAGGCGTTCTCTCTCTCTCTCTCTCTCTCTCTCTCTCTCTCTCTCTCTCTCTCTCTCCCTCTCTCCTTGCACGGGAGGTGTTTCAAATTTGCGCCAAACATTCGACGCTTTGCAATTCCCGATGTATTACAACGCGCATGACCGGCTAATATCCCGCAAATAAATACGAACGCGCGTTTGCACGTCTCCGCTGAGTCACGATTAAATTGGATCGCGTGAAATCGAAACTGACGCAATTTCACGACCGGCTGCGGCGTTACATCTGAAATTGTAAAGCGCCGCGAAAATAGAGAAGCGAAAGAAAACTCAACACTTTTTCAGCGTCCACCGAGAACGCACGGAGCGTTGGAAAGTTACTGGCGAGTCTCTCTCTCTCTCTCTCTCTCTCTCTCTCACACCGCCGCTCCCTCGACCACGATGAAATCCTCTTTGAGACGGACGGACCTTGAATCGTTTGAAACGCGAGTAATTACACCGCGATGGCTGGGTGAAGTGGACGTCCGGCGGTGGTGAAGCGGATTCGCCCGCAAGATTTCTGCGTTATTCAGTGAAACGGGAGCGTTTTAAAGTTTCCGGACGGTGGGATCCGCGGTATTCCCCTCGCGATCCTCCGGGATAAGGGAAACCTGCAAATGGTTGTTGCTGGGATCGAGGACACTCAGCCGCAGATTCTCTCCCGACGGGGTTGGAGGGAGGGGCGGAAGGGAGTGACGGGCGGTAATAGTATTAGGGTTAGTAGCGTATCTCGAGTGGTTTGGTCTCAGCGGCGACTGGAGAAGATGGCGAGGGCGAGCGCGAAGAAAACGGGGAGGAAGAAGAATCGGTCGGTGAATAGAGGCGAAAAGGTAAAATCAACAGTGAAATAGGCCGGCCCCGGGAGAGACGCGAGTCGTCTGCTCATCGAACGAGGTCGCGCCGGCCTTTATTGGCTCGAATTGCTTGAGGATTCATTTCGTCGGATTTAAGTGGAGTAGAGAGGCGAGGAGAAAACGTCGATTAAAAATGTTAATGGCCGAATCGAGAGCATGCTCTCTCTCTCTCTCTCTCTCTCTCTCTCTCTCTCTCTCTCTCTCTCTCTCTCTCTCTCTCTCTCGTCTCTCTCTCTCTCTCTCTCTCTCTGTCCATTCGCGCGGAGAATGGTCCCCTTTTCCGCGTAAATGAGAAGCCCGTCAGAGATCATTTTTATACAATGTTTATCTTTTCCTCGACGAGCACATTTAACGATCTTAATGAAATCTTCACGTAAGTGTGCGAAGGTGAATGGTATTATTTATATGTGTGACGCGTGTCGCAGTCAGGTCGCGGCGAAGATGAAAAGTCCTCGTCGAGCTTAGCTGGAAAAAGCGCAGGAGTTCGGTCCCGGTGGCCGGAGAGAGTTCCCTTCCTTCCGACGGCGCGCCGTTGAATCTCGATCGGATCGAAGCGGCGCTTAGGCGTGGAAAATGACGTTAGCGCATCTCATTAGCCTCGTTCGCAAATTGCGGGCGCTCGACTTCCGCCTCGTAAATCATGTTTCAATATTATTTTCCGTTACTTTTTTCCTTTCGTCCTCCCTCTCCTCCCTTCGCCTCCCTCCCCTTGCCCCTCCGCCCCTCGGCACCCCCGCCCGGCTCTTTTGCTCTCTTAGGGCCGAACGCGCGCGCGGCGGTGGTCGTCGTGGATATTGTCGGGTCGTTCGCGTAATTACGTCGGGCTCGATGGAAATATCGCGATGAAAATCTCGTCCGAGCTTAATTGATTGAGAATTAATTTCGCGTTGAGAAAGAGGCCGTGAAAGGTGGTTCATTAAAAATGGTAATATTTATACCCTCAATTACCCTCCCCCTCCCCCCCCCGCCCTCGCCCCTCCCTCACCCTCCCGCGCGGCCTCCCCTGAAAGTCGCGGGCGAGCCGCTTTTTCTTCGTAAATTCAATTTCATCGTGAGTAAGTGGCTTGTTCCTGCAACGACAGGCTCGTCCCTCGTTCTCTCTCTCTCTCTCTCTTTCCCCTCCCCCCTCTCTCTTTCTCTCTCGTTGACCTCGGCGTGTATCGACCGTGGAACAGGTAGGTCCTCGAGAACTTATGTCAGGATAATAACGACGGTTTTCACACACACACACGATCACACACACGATCGGGAACGGGGAACTAATCAGGCACAGGTCGCTGGTTGAATCGATTAATTCACTCGGCAGACGAAAATGCGCCGTTTAACGCACGCGCGCCGGACCGTACATAAATACCACTCGTTACGTGGAACAATTTCTCACATGCGTGGGCCGACGTAATTCACTTTGCAACTTTGTCGTCTGCAGCGTCTTTAGGCGCGCGACGGCGTGTACTGCAAAGCGCGCGCACGACGGAGATGTAAATCTTCATCTTAAATTCAATGCCGGAGCTTGTGTGCGCGAGACGGATTTAAATCTCGTTTAAATTTAAAAGACGGTTTCCCCCACCCCCACCCATCCCCGGAGTTTCGCGCTTCGCGTCGCGACGCCGATGAAAATAGAACGATAACAATCTACGTCCCCCAATTATGAAATCATGCTCGAGACTTGCTTCTCCTTCGCGACCTCCCACGGTCCGATGAAAAGACCGTAAATCCGAATCTTAAAGCTCCAATTAAGTGGGAATCTCTTCCCGGGGATGCTCCCGACGTTTACCGGCGAGCGCGAGTCCGCGGTCCTATTCTTTCGCGAATCTCTCGGCCGTTTTATCTGCCGAGCGAAGGGAAGATGAATGCGACGATGCGACTCACTTTTAACCGCGCGAGTACGTATCCCTCGCTACGAACAAAGACGTGTCCTCGGCGATTCTCCATCGACGTGGAATACGATCGTCGTGTCGCTCAAAAAGCCCGATGTACTTCGCCGCGCGCGCGCGCGCGCGGGGGAATCACCGTCGTTTATAGTTTGCGCGCGCGACGACCAAGTTCGCGCGGAAAACTCGCAGCCGCCACCGCCGCATATCCTCTTTATAAATTCAGCGGCCCTCGTCTAAGCGATATAAAGCACAATGCGCGCGGCGACGCTCTTAAAATAGAATCCTCTGTCGTGGCGCGCGATGTAACAACGGCGGCGAAAAAGGAAAAAGGAAAAAAACGGGAGAGAGAGAAAGAGAGAGAGAGAGAGAGAGAGAGAGAGAGAGAGAAGAAGAAGAAGAAGAAGAAAAAGGAAAAGTTTTACCGGCGATCCGGGGCGTCGTCGGGACGACGCGCTCACGGTATTACGTCGGCCCCGATAGAAATATCGCGACGGGAATCTCGGCCCGTGATCGTTCCTTTGTGAAGGGTGGTTGTAAACAGGGCGAGCTTATCTCTTCCCTTTGGCTCGAGGGCGCACCCTCTAACCGAAACCAAGCAAGCTCGTCGATAAACCGTAAGTTCCGGGGACGGATATGCTCGCGTAGACGAGGTGAAACGAGAGCAGGAAGGGAAACCCCGGTATCTTTGCCGCGCGTATACCGTCATACTGGCGTCACTGCGTGGCGTTTTAAGGGGGGATCCTGCTGTAGAGGATCGGGAAAATCGATCTTTCTTTTTTTCTCCGCTAAATCGCTAGCTTTCGATCTGTAGAATGTGCTCCTGGAGGCCCTAAGTATTCGAGTATTGCCTTATTTGCCTTTGAGGAGCACATTTTGCGCGCAGCATCGGAACATTTTGAACACCCAGTCTTATATTTCGAAAATACTGCAACTTCTGTAGCCAAAAGGATTTCATTGTATGCTTCGAATGTAGCACAATATATCCCTAAAGTCTCAGAAAGATTGGTTGTTTTTATTATTTTTTTACGGAAAAAAAAATTGCCAAGAACGCCCTTATTTTTAAACCTTTACACCAGGATCTCCCCTTAAGGCGAGGAAAATCCTGCCGCGCTTCCCGCTCGGCGGCTTCGATCGCGATCACGTTAGCCCGATCTCTCGGCGGTGATTCGGCGAATCAAACCGCGTTGAACCGCGACACAGAACGGTGGAAATCGCGTCGCGTCGCTCTCCGTTGTGTCAAGTTTCGCGTATCTGCGACAAATGGCTGCACGACTCGTGAGAGAGAGAGAGGGGGGGGAGGGGGGAGGGGCGACGTCGCGATTTCGCGCGCGCGCGGGAAATAAATAAAACAAATCGTCCGTTATACGGCGGTAGAACGATCGTAACGCAACGCGGTGCGCTCGATACCGTAATTTCGCCAATCCCGTGAAACTTGGCGCGTAGGCGCTCGCTCGCGCGAATAAAAAGATCGTCGCGCGTAATCCTTTATCGCCGGGTATTCAGCGGGAAATGCGACAAGAGCGCTCTTGTCACATCCCACCGGGGGTAGGCGAGAGCCCGTGGTGTGCTGGCGCGGGATCGATGCCGGAATACGAAAACAGCGACGACTCATCCCCTCGCGATATCCATCCCTCCTCTTGCCCCTGCTCCCTCCGCCCTTCTTACCCCGCCGCCCGCGGTCGCATATACATATCCGGGCTCTTTTACCGGCGGTCGAATCGACTGCGCCGGCGAACGAACGGCCGAGCGGGCAACAGCTCTGCAATCAGTAGTCGAGAGGATAGAGAGGGAGGAGAAGAGTGCATGTGTGTGTGTGTGTGTGTGTGTGTGTGTGTGAGGGAGAGAGGGACACTAGCTGCTGCAGTTTTAGAAAGTGCAATTCCTGTATCGCGCGCGCGCGCGCGCCGCTTTATCGCCGTCCGCCGCCGAGCGTAATTCCGATCGCGCTTGACTCAGCTTTTGCATAACCGCAAACCGGTCGTCGTCCCAGCCCGGGCTGCTCTCGGAATTCATAAAGGAGGAGGGTTAAAAGGGGATGAAATCGCGGCGCGCATCCCTGCCCTCCCCCGCCGGCCCCGGTCGCTCGTTCTCGCTCGTACGTTTCCAAGCCTGGTCTTTACGCGCGTGGTGGAAAACGACGATGACGACGACGACGTCGACGACGAGGACAACGACGGCACACGTGGAAGGGGGGGGGGGGCTTCGCCGGCGTTTATTCCCGCGACGACCCCGGGGATTTTCACGCGAGAAATACGCTTTTTTCCGTCCTCGAGGCACGCGCGCAGCGATACACAATTCACGCCGGTGCTAATTATTCGACGGCAGGCAGTCGAACGGGTGGGATCGATAAAACGCCCGCGGGGGTGTGACTTTGACGCGAGAGCTCGGTGACGATTCCGTAAGTCAACCGTTTCATTTCGCGCGATCAACGTCGGGATATTCGCCGAAGCGGCGGATAATTATGGGGCACCCTCTGTTGTGTGTGTGTGTGTGTGTGTGTGTGCATGTGTGTGTGCGCGCGCGCTCGCACGCTCGCCTTTCCCGATCTCATCGCGCGCGCGCGTGCGCGCGCGGTTCCGCGTGAAAACGAGCGAAACGGAGAGCGGGACAGTCGGCGGGCGGAATGCGAGAGAAAGGGAAGGAAGAGACCCGACTGAAACTGCAACGAACTCACGCCAGCTCGCCCACGCCTCCGCTTCTCATCTCTTCTTCTCGCGCTCGGCCCAAGCCAAGGGAATCAATAACTTGCCCGCGACGGAGTCACCCTCTCGTTCTTCCGCCCCTAACCAAAGAGAGCCCCTCCACCTATAAGCCCATAAAACGTCCGCGGGGATGACTCGCGAGCCGAATATCTTTATCCGTGATGCTTCGCTTCCTCTTTGAATTTTGCAGCTGCACAGTAATTAACGGGGACTTTCGGGGAATAATCAGCGTGTTGTTCGCTCTCTTTCTCTGGCGATTCCAGAGGCCAGACAGCGAGATATTCGACAACACTTCAACATTGTAAATTTGCAAATGATTTGTACGTATCCTTGCTACAATCAGACGCTTACCATTTGTAGGTGATTGATTTACTAAACTGTTATCATCAATTAATTAAATTAATTGAAACGTAAATAGCCGAGTCGAAATCTCAGTTTCGCATGAAATTCCGTCGAATCTGAAGAATCAATCTCGGAGGTACAAGGCTGTGCAGGTTATTGTCCTTTAATTTGTCATAAATGATTACCTACCGCCGTTCCTCCATGTTGAGAGACTCGAAGAGAAGAAGGCCTCACATTTCAAGATTTATTTAACAGCTAATTACCCCAATATCTTACATATCCACGTTTGTTCCTCATTTTTAATTTCAACGAATCAATTAATAAAACGAACGATGAATTAATCAAGGTGATGACGACTCAACAAATTGCAGATACATTCGCGATAAACAAATATTAAACAATTGATGCGGGTGAACGCTCGGATCGATTGCTGTATGAAACAGAGCGAACATTCCTTTTCCATGACTCCTTTGCTTCCTCTCGTTGGCACTGGAAATCCCATCGAATTCAGAAACGTGTAACACGTCATCGCCACGTCACACACCCACGCCGACCGCCACCGTTCTGCGTCCTGCGTCCAGTGTTTCATTCTGGAATCCGGCTTCCGGTTGTCGTCGTGGCCAATAATGTCGCACGTAAAAATACGAATCGATTGCAAACGCGGCATTAAATAACGCTCGGCGAACGCCACGGCTCCGGCACTTTCGACATATACTATCCGATCATTTTGACTCGCGGCTCCGGAATATATTTCGAGTGTATCGATTGTTGCGATCTCTCGAGGCGCCGTTGATCGGCGATCGAAGCCGGCTCGCGATGACTTTGCTTCTCCTGAGGACGCCGATTGTTTCGATACTGTCGCGTGCGTCGCTTTACGTCCGAGCGTGACATTTCGTCTCGAGCTGCTGAACGACGCGCAGCTACGTGTTTATCGGCGTGTCGCTTATCACTTCGCGCCAGCTCTTGAAATGTCGAATCGGGTTCTCGTCCGCATTGTGAATTAACCCCTTCGTCCCTGGATATAAATTTTCCCACAAGTCGAAAGTAAGACACAGTTGCCGGCTGTTTCGAATTGAAATTTTTCGCGAGAGGAATGAAATTGTTTGTTGGGGGTGAGGAGCGGGGGAGGACGGTACATATATCCGGTAATTTATAAATATTTATGATATTACGTGTGGTATCATTTGGGACGGAACGACTAACAATGCGCGTTTCCCCGATCGAATGACGCTCAACGCGAGTGCTGCGAACCGAAGCACCCAGGTAAAAAATTATTCATTACGCGGGATACTTCCGAGCTCACCGAGAATGCGGAAATATACGAGCCGAAATTTAGAAAATAATGCTCGTTTGCGCGTCTCGTGATGTCTTTTTTCGGTAGCAAGCACCATCTTAAATCTGCCGACTTCTTTTCATTTCCGTTGAATTTCTCGATTGCTCCGAATTTAAATGTCGACTTATCGATGCAGAGTTTTATTTTATCAGACTTGCCTTTGTCCTTTTCAAGTGTTTCGAGTCTTCGAACTTCGAAATCTCATCAACAGAGAAAAAAACAAAAGAGGAAGGCGTTACGAATAAAGAAAATTTGGGATATGACTTGCGCGCATTGATTATTTAATATTTGTTGTCTTTTGCTTATTGTCTGCAGTTAAGCAATTTGATTAATGCATTACGTATGTTGCAATTGAGAGTAAAATTTAAATGCAGATGTAATGAGAGATGTTGAATGATTCTAAAGTGTGTCTCTTATATACTTGAAGTTTCAACATAGAGACGCCGGCAATTTCGTAAGAAATTCTTTATAAACATTAAGACAAAATAACAGAGAGAGAGAGGGGGGGAGGAGGGGAGGGGGGTCAATAACCTTTACATTATCGTATCTCGAGCTCCTCCATTAAATTTGGATTTATTAGGTTAGCGAGAAACTGAAACTTCGACTGCGGTAGCCGTACCGAAATAACAATTTGAAAATTGCTCGCAACTCTCTCGAACGATCGTACACCAAGTAAGTGAACACAAGCGGACAGCGCGCGCGCGTTGGCGTACCGCATGCGTCGTCGTATTTTCGTCGAAACAATATGTCTATGAAGTTTTCTTAGACATTACATTCCTCGCGCTGTGCTATTCCTGTCGTTCGTCGAGCGTGACAATGCGAGTCCGCGGGAGATCGCTTAAATCGCGAGTTTCATCGTCCGTGCGAGATACCGGAAAAGAATAATGGCCGACACGTGTCACCCACGCGTGTCCACTGCAAAGTTAATAAAATAACGTTGGTTACGGCGTCTCTCTCCGTTCGGGTTCGCAGAAAATATCACGTTTGGTTTACAGGTTGGCGGACAGATCGCAATTTGCAGCGGAACAAGCACGCGCGCGTGCGATATCGTAAAATGCTGAAACGTTGGCCGCGCGATACGGAATAGTTGGCGAGATAGTTCAAAAATGAGATTACAAGCGACAAGCGAGCGGCGTCGCTAATTTATTAGATTCCGGAATGCGCACTCTCGTAATCTCATCGATCGGTGTGTTTGCCCAACTGAGTGCGCCCGTTAATCTCGCGCAAATGAAATAATGGTTTCGGGCTTTATCGACGGATAATGAATTTTAAATCGGATCAGAGCTGACGGCATTAATGCCGCGTGCATCGTGAGCTATGCTAGACCGGATTGCAAATTAGATAGAGCGTCTCGCCGTCAGAGACGACGCTACTCTGCATTTAAATAGCCGTTTGCGAACCCACATCAGCGAGATATCGACCGCGAAATTTTTCCCAGGCGGACTATCGAGCACTTTGAGAGAGAAAGAAAGATTTTTAATGGCTTCCGAGACTCGGCAGAGTTTCAAATTAGCTTTTCTCGATACACACACACACACACACACACACACATATACATGCTGAGAAAGTAAATTTCGCGTCGCAAACATCCCTCTTAGGAGATCCTCCCGCGAGCGCATGCGAAAAGTGTACACGTGTACGAGCGTAAATAATATTTGTACAAGTGCTTGGCCGGGATGAAATTATCGATATATTCGACGATCATAAATACAGCCCGAGCGAGGCCTTTCAATTCCGCTGCGCTTTACTTCCCCGAAAGACGCGGTCGGCTTTATCATTCCGATCTCCGGTGATATTGGCGGCGCTCCGGGATTCTATATCCCGACGGTTGACACAGCTTTTACGCTTTTATGGTGGGGCAATTTTGCGCAATGGGATCCCGGTAATGCGAATTTACGCGGCCGCTGCCGCCGCCGCCGTCTCTCGTAACTCCGTTGGCCCCTGTTACTCGTCTCTTTATTATGATCCCGGCAAACCGTCGGCACGTAATGATACTTTAAGGGGGCTCGGCGCGCGGAATCTCCGCCGCGACGAATTCATAAGTATTTTCCGCCAGGGCCATAAAGCACCGCCAGCGATTCTCATGGACCGTGACCGATCCGATTACGATAGCCGAATTTATCATCCGGCCGTACCCCCCTCCTCCGCCCGGGCCCCCTCCCCCCCCCCCCACCGCGGAAAGACAAACGGCGTACGCGGGGCGATTAATTCCGTCGGATTTACATGCGAGACACGCGCGAACGAAATAATCGCTTCCTGAAGTTACGAGCGCGCGAGCGCGCGGCCGCGATGTGCCCGTCACGATAATTCGGTATTTTTCGCGCGTGTGTCCTGCGGAAGTAGTTTAACGACTGCGAATGTCGTTATCGAAATGGACTCCGCTATCGTGATAAATGGTGTCAAGCATAGACCGCGTGTGTATTTGATAATTTATGACTCTCCCTGTTTTTCTCTGTCGCTCGTCTCGCGCTCTCCCCCTTCCCCTTCCCCTTCCTCGTTTTCCTTCTCGTCGTCTATCCGGATAACACTTTATGGTTTCGATAAAATTTCGTGCCGGCGGGGGATCTCATTTGTGAAATACGCGGTGGCGGCTGAAAAGATTTGTCGGTCAGCGCTACATTGCGCTTAATTTGATAACGATGCAGATTTATGAAAAGCGTGAAACGACGGGCTCGCGATAATTGATCGGGTGCGATAGGCGCGCGTCCGCGCCGAAACGTTAGGTTTCCGCTCAGCGGATCATTTTCGGCCGGACCGAGTCGACGGATTGGTTACTCGGGATTTGTATCGCGAGGCGGACGAATTGATGATAAATGGGACGGTAAGAGGGTAGAAGAGGGTGGACGCGGGCCATGTTAACCCAGTTTCTGTCCAAGTGATCAATACAACAACGCGTTCGTGCGCCGCGGCCACTTATTCATCTGGAACGGTTTATGCCTCGCTCGCGCTTACTTATGTATGAATAAATTGCGACAGAGTGACGCGTTCTGCATTAACAATGCGCACATCGGCGAGACTAAATACCGGCCAAATGTCACGGACGATCCGCCCGCGTTTCCTCGCTCGGTGTCGCGAATGCTGGCCTCCTCCGCCTTTTCGCCGTCGCGTTTTCGAAGCGCGTGTTGGCGCATTATAAAATAAATAACAATAATTCGCGCGTATTACGGAGGCAATGACGCGTTTCACGCTTCAATTACCAGCAATTTAAATCTCCCACCGCGAGCTTACTTATTTGCATCTATTTTATAATTCTTTATTCGAGACACGGATATACACACACACACACACACACACATCTTATTGTCCAACTACACGCGGTATCAGTCACGTATTGACGCGCAAGTCTTTATCGACACCGCGCGACTGCATCGACTGTCGGTTCGCGGATATGGCGAGGCGACGCGCCGCCGCTTTCTTAAATCAGGCGCGTCGCGCAGTCAGAAATAATTCGGCACGTTGCGCGTTCCCGAAAATACCATCTCGACAAGGTGAAACACAAGGTGAAAAATCCGTGACACCGGATGCAAACAGGGCGCGAGAGAGAGTTGGCGATCTGGCATTGTGCGTTTCAGCAGCGCGGCGACGCGCCGCTGCAATAACAGTAAAACGCCGATATTGTTCCCCGCGCGCGCATGAGAGAGAGAGAGAGAGAGAGAGAGAGAGAGGGGGTGAGAACAGAGCGGCGTATTCGCTCGAACGGAATGCGCGTCCGCGGAGGATCGCCGTATATATCACCGCCGTGCGCTGTCGTTATGCGTCCGCGGTAAAATCACGTCCCCGCGCACGCCCGCTTTTCTGCATCGAATATTTTATCGGCAAGGAGCACACCTGGCGCCCGTCCTGCCGTTATCGTCCTTTATTTGTTCATCGAGGACGTTCCCGGGGCCGGACGATTTTATCTGTCGTTACACAGCGCCGGAAATTCAGCACTCGCTCTCTCTCTCTCTCTCTCTCTCTCTCTCTCTCTCTCTCTCTCTCTCTCTCTCTCTCTCTCTCTCTCTCTCTGCCTCTCTCTACCTCTCGCCTGGTAATACGACGTTTACTTTAAAGCGCCGCGGTATGATTTTATTTCGTATTTATCTTACGTTCCATATCGATTACGGCGCGTCTGCCGGCGAAATATATCCCGGGCTTCTATCGGCGCCCGGTTATTTGTGCTCATTTAAACATCTCCCGCGCGATGAAAAATCGTAAAATTAGAAACACGCCTGTTGCGGAAATTTTCCAAGTGCCATTTATCTCGCCGAGGATGTAACCGGCGGGTAGCACACACACATCGGAGTACGTTTTTCCGTGCGAAATTGATGTGTACTTTTGCTCCAAAATACGCTTCGAATTTCACGCTGCGCCAAACGGAGACGGTATTCGTTGCTCGAAGACGATTCCCCCGGAACGCGGCGACTGCACACGATGCGTGCGATTGCGACGCACCGAAAGCGGAAAAACGTGCGCGACCGCGTCACTTTCGAGAAGACGAGACGATTGAAAGCGCGCGCGCGCGCGCGATCCTCAAACAAGTTCAACGAATCGGCTTTATCGGCGAGCGTAACGACAGGGATAAAAGCTCCGAGAGGCGGCGGCCAGGTTATCGTTTCCGTAAAGCGAGCCGTACAGGCGTTAACGTCGCGAGCGACATCTCCTCTCGTGATTCTGCCGTTTCCGCTCGTTTGCGCACGCGGTGCGATGTCCGATGACGACGGGTCACGACTCCGGCGAGTTTCTAACGCGGCTCGCTCTCTCTCTCTCTCTCTCTCTCTCGTGCCCACGTGGCGCAATATTAGCGGCGTACGAAAGGAGGTAATCATTTTCTCATGATCTCTCCCGTCCCTCCCGCGCGCGCCACGAGTGTGTATCGCTTTCTACGTTAGCTTCGACGCCCGCGTTCCGCTCATTCATTCGTCGCTACGCCACTCGAGTCCGCCAGTCAAGATTGATCTGTCGACAATAAGACAGTTTATCGGTGTGCAAGCGCGTTAAACTCGCGAACGATCTATAATTTGTCGCACCTCGACGTGTCCGACGCGAATCGGCACCTCGGCGCGCGGTGCCAAACATGTCTGCGAAAGATACTCGCTTCGATTAATCAACCCGTCGTTGAGATTTGACTCGGGTTACACGGGAGGCCTCTTCCTCCCTCCCTCCCTCCCTCCCTCTCTCCTCATCTCGCGCGAGGCGCGCGCTGTCAGGACGCAGCGCGTCTTGTATCAATAATCGGCGTCGACGAAGCCAAGACGCGCGAGCAACGACGCG
Source organism: Harpegnathos saltator (assembly GCF_003227715.2). Classification (NCBI taxonomy): domain Eukaryota; kingdom Metazoa; phylum Arthropoda; class Insecta; order Hymenoptera; family Formicidae; genus Harpegnathos; species Harpegnathos saltator. The sequence continues at coordinate 1,903,383 of NW_020230531.1, read as the reverse complement.
CGTGGGATCGAATCCGCGCGGTAGTAATCCGCGAGGCGTTAAATCGCGGATTAACTCCACGGACGAGAGCGGAAAGATACGCCGAGCGTATCAAGGACGCCCTGTGATCGCCTCCGACGCGCCGCGCTCGGTGCACCCTTGATCCCGTAATTTGTGGACGTGCCCTTCGCGAAGGGGGGGACTGCGATGCGTCTTTCGTCCCGACTACAGGCGAACGCATCTCGATGTCACGCTGGGAGAGCGAGCAAGCGAGCGAGCGAGCGAGCGAGAGAGAGAGAGAGAGAGCGCATCTATATGTGCGGCCTCGTTCGAGCACGCCGAAGCCAATTAACTGTAACCCGCGGGATCTGCTTGCCGAGTCAGGCTTACCAGAGTAATGCTCCACGAAGCCCTTCGTCAGAGGGTTGTGACTCTCTCTCTCTCTCTCTCTCTCTCGCTCGCTCGCTCACTCGCTCGTTCGCTCGCCGCGCGCGCCAAACCAGACGAGAGAGACGCAGCAGTATGCGTCTGCCTTCGCGACGATCCGCGCGCTTCGCGCGCTGCGCTCGATACCTATGCACCGCGCGCTGTATCGTGTCTGACAGTCTGACGAGAATTCGATTAGCGCGGAATAGACGCGGATAACGCGGCGTCTCGCGATTAATCCCCATCGAACAACGCGCCGTCGCCGCCGCGGCCGCGGCGCGTTCGGGAATTACCGAGAAATTACTTAGGAATCGGCATATCGGACGATATCAGCACGCGACGGAACAGCCGCGGAAATCGTCCCGGCGATCTCTCCGAGTGTCGCTCTCCGAGAGCGTTCGCTCGCGGATAATCACGCGCTTTCACCGCTCGCTCGCTCGCTCGCTCGAGTATTACGCACGCAGACTGATCTTCCGGCGCGACCAGGCTGCGGAGAGTACACTCTCGGCACTCGTGTACTGCTACGGCCGAGTTTGCATTGGTTAGTTAACTGGAAAATTAGACGTTGTACTTTGGGTTAAGCGTCCCGGCGCGCTGCATAAGTGCACGCGCGCGCGCGCGCGCGCGCAATTACCGAGCGTGCAACTGAAAGCAGATAGCCGGCTATCCGATCTATCTACCCCACATATACCGCCGGCCGGGCAGGATATCGCGTGCGGACAATGATCGCGAATTAGCGATCGCAAATTATTAACGAGGCACGCAGCCGGGCGTGACCTTCGTCCGAGTCGTCGGCATCGACCTCCTTCGTGGCTTCTCGTCCGCTGCTGCGGTGCGCTCTCCGCGGAATTCCCGCTGAAATAGCGTTAGCCTCGCTGTCAATCCCGTGAATTAACGATCCAATCTCAGCGCTCGGAGTCGCGCGAGTGGACGCGCTTCTAACGAGTCGACTCCTTTCTCGAGTTTCCGCGTCGCGGACGCGCGACGTTCGTGGAATTGGTCTTCGCATAGTTTCCGCGTTTTTGCGTCGCTCTGCGTCGACGAAGAAACGCGCGAATTAGCGAGAGATCGGCTCGAATGAAGGAAAGAAAAGGCGCGCGCACGCGCGCGCTCGAATATCTCGATTATTATTGAAATGTCTTTTCTACTCGGCGCACATGCGGGCGCAGCCGCTCGCGCATTTGTTTGTTGACCCCCTTTTGTCTTTCCGATTCCTCTTTGTTCTCGTCGGCGCGTGAGCGCCTGTGTATGACATCTCCGCGCACCTTGACGGGAACGGTCACCTGGACTATCCAGGTATATCCCTCTCGGCTCTCGAGCGTGTCCCGCTATCGTCGTAAATTACGACTGACTGACAGACATCAGCCAGGAATTCTAAGGAGGTTCTCACAGCCGCTGTTTTGTGCCGTGCGCGCCGTGCAAAGCCCTGCCGTACCTCGCTCACTTACTGTCCATTATTATGATGGTAATTATGGTGTTATTATCCGAATAAACCGCGACGTTCCGTAATAAAAACCTCCAAGTTTCGTAGGACGCACAAAGGGACGACTCGTCGCGACAACCGCTCGCGAATCCTCGCTCCAACCGATCGCTTTTTTCGTCACCTCTTTCTTCATTTGCCTTGATGATAAGATCTAATAATAAGTCGCAAGTGCAGTCATACATAATTGTCACAGTATTGTGACGGGAGTATACAATGAAACGGCGAACGCGTATGCTGCTGATCATATCGGAGGTCCATTTTCTCAAAGGAAAAGAATGTCTGTCGCTCGCTGGATACTCGAACCTTCCTTCCTTCCTCGGCGAGCTTGGATCTTAATTACTTACACACGCGATTGAAGCCGTGAAATTGTCCAACGGGGAATTGTTTACTCAGTATAGAGTCCTCCGATTACTTTCAAGCCACACAGCAGCGAGCTTTGATCGGCCGCGCGCGCGCGCGAATCCGACAGAGTGAAGTTGATTATAACAAACATCCGGAACTATATAAAGCAATGATCAAGTAACGTCATTCCCGACATTACGACTCGGCGGAATCGCGAAGATTATTCGCTCGTTGCGTGAATCGCGCGGGTTATTAATAAGAGATTAATTCCCCCGATCCGCGCGCCGCGCAGAGAGCGAAGCCGGCGGAGAGATTCCCGTCGTTCATCCGCGATTTATTCGCCGCCGTTGATCTCGCGGGCGGCTCGATATCTCGCCGAGCGGGCGCGAGTGAGCGAGCGAGCGAGCGGCGGGGAAGGAAGTGGAGTGGATTTATGGCCGCGCCGGAGGTGGTGTTCGTGAGATCGGCGAAGATGGAGGTAAAGGAGGAGGAAGAGGCCACGTAAGGTCGCGAGCGAGCGAGCGAGCGAGCGAGCGGCCATTATGCAGCAACAATAGCCTCATTGTCCACTGTTTGCAATGTGACATGCCTAAGAGGCCTAGCCGAGGCATCTGAGATGGTATCGCGCGATAATATTGTCCGGCGTACTGCTCTCTCAGCTCGCTTTCCTTCCTAGCCTTCCGTCGTTCTCTCGCAGCTCGGCTCGGCGCGGCGCGGCGCGGCTCGCGCCGAAACGTCGCTCGCGCCTCTTTCGATTCTCGCCGCAGCTGTCAAGCGTGCGCGCGCGGATGAGAGCCGTGGCTCTTGCGTAATTCTCAGCGTGAAAAGCCCCGATCGATTCCGGCGCGACTCGAGCGCGCTCCTGCCGATTGAGACTTGGAAATCGGACAAACGCGCCGATTAACGAGCTCACGGAGAGTAATCGGATAACAGTTCGTCTGAATTTCTTTAGCAAGAAATATATATAAATACAAATATAAAAGAATATATATTGAATATAATATAAATATAAAAATATATATATATAAAAACATATATAAAAAAATATACAGGGGAACATAAATATAAAAAGAAATATATATGTATATATATAGAAAAATTCTAGCCTATAGACATTTTTTTCGTATGGCCATTCTCGAATTTACCTTATCTATATATATATTTTTTTTTTCTTTTTATATTTATGTTCCCCTATATATTTTTTATATATGTTTTTATATATATATTTTTTATGTTTATATTTATATATATTTCTTGCTAAAGACAATAAATTTAGGCGAACTGTTATCCGATTACATATGAAAAAAATGGCTATAGGCTTTTTTAGTAATCGCTGAATAGTGCGCTTTTGTGGCAATTTTAAAAAATAATTAATATTTATTGTAGTTTATGTGCATAAATTATTTGAAATATTTATTATTCGAAATAACAATATTGTGAATATTATATCGTGACCACCTTACCTGAATTTATTATATATATATATATACATATATATATATAAATATATATATGTACATACACGTACAATATATAATAAAAATATATATATTAAAAAAATATATACATAAAAATATCTCCACCAAAAGGATCCCACATCGGGCAGAACTAATCCGCTTGACTTGCGGTTTTTTGTCCGAATGGGTCCATCCTTAATATCTTGCCAAATCGCACGGAATTACTCGCGTACGCGATTATTATACGCGCGCTTTGTTGAACCTTGCATTAGCGCAGCGGAGCGATCGCGTTTTTTTCCGTGTACATGTGTGTATGTATGCATGCGTGTGCGCATGTCAGTCGTGCGCGCGTTCTTATTAGGTGCGCGTAATTAACGCGTTTCATCTCGACAACTGCGTGCGCGCGCGCGCGCGCGTGCGCGATTTGCGACGTGGGTAATAATTTTTTTTCCTTCCTTCCTTTTTCCGTCATCGCGTGTGACCCGCGCGGAGTGTCCCGCGGCCAACGCGAGAAAAAGGTGGAACTCGTCGCGATAAGAGAACTCCTTCGCTCCAGACCCGTCGATTTGCATATTAATTGAGCCGCTTGAAATCCTATTAAGACCTCGCGCAGTTAATCGCGCGGGAGCGGCAGTGTGGGTGCCGCCGTCGCCGTCGCCGCCGCCGCCGCCGCCGCCGCCGCCGCCGCCGCCGTCGCCGTCGCCGAGCGGGTGGCGTGAAATCGCCACCGGACGCCAAACCAGTTCGCGAATTTTTCCTCGGCGACGCGAATTGAAATCGCGCTAACGACGAGCCCATAGACGCTCGCGCTCTCCCACTCGATAAAAAGTCCGAGGGGGGAAGGTAGCGAGTGGGAGGAGAGCTTTGCAAAATGGCATTCCTACGTGACAGTTGTGCCGAGCGCATGAAAATCTAGATCTCGTTTAGCAGCCGAGAAACGCGACTGCAATCTCTGTCCCTCGTCTTCTTCTTCCCCTTCCCTCCTACCTTCCCTCCCTCGCTCGCTCACTCGCGCCGTTAATAACATCGCGGGAGCGCATTCAGCCGGCGAAAGGAGTGAGATCGGAATGCTGTCCGTGCAGGAAGTGCACGATCAACCTGGCGTTAGTCTCCAGCCGGAAGTGGCGATATTCAAGAGGTGATTGACGCGGAGTCGATGGAAAAAAGATTCATACATGCGTGGGATCGGGGGAGGGGAAAAAGTCGGAGAAAAGGGCTCGCGCGCGGTTATGAAAGCGTATCGCGCGGATACGAGAGAGTTTTCCGGAAATCGGTCACGGAGAGAGACGCGGAGCGGGGGAGGGAGACGCACGCGGAATATATATGTATGCGGGAACACTCATGTAAAATTTGTTAAACGTAATGGAAGGTATCAAAGTACGCAATTACGTTTATCACGCGCACGCACACACACACACACACACACACGCGCGCGCGCGCGCGCGTGCATTAAAATATTGCGGCACATTCGCGGGTCTCGTGTGCAACATGTTGCAACGCAATTCTATTATGTTTATTACACTTTGTTAGCTGTTAATTGGACGGTATTATGCGAGAACGAATTAACTGGCGAAAATTTGAAAAAGGAGAAGGAGAATTATACACGTCGCCGTGTCATTAACAATGAAACTGCGCGCATTTTAAACGCGTCTCGCTGCAAACTACCGCACTCTATGCCACGTTGACATGTCTCTCTCTCTCTCTCTCGTGCGCGCGCGGGCGCACGCGTGCGTTGCATCGTCCAATTATCCAGCATAACGGTCGGTTGAGTAGCATTTTGCTCTCGTTGGATGTGATTTTGAGTAAGTAACTCAAGCGACTTGTCTTTTCCTATCTTTCTGTGTCCCCTCCCCCTCTCTCTCTAATCTTTATTTACGTCTCTCTCGTCGCAGTTTGATCAAACGATTACCGCTAACGAGACGCTACTTGCGACCGAGCGAGTAGCGAGGCCGAACAGGTTTGTCGGTGGTCAAACAGAGCTGTTCGTTATCGCGTGACAGGATCGTCATAGAGAAAGAGGCCGAGAGAGTGAGTGAGAGAGAGAGAGAGAGAGAGAGAGAGTGTGTGTGTGTGAGATAGAGAGAGAAAACGATATATTTCGCTGTGACACGACGCCGAAAGGTCGGCAGCGCGAGCCGATACGACGCGAGAGGAAGAGAGAGAGAAAGAGAGAGAGAAAGAGAGAGAGAGAGAGGGGGGGGGAGAGACAGCGGCATTGTCGATCGCGTCGCGAGAGATCGTTAGATCGCACGAAGGTGGGCGGCACGCGCTATTCTAAATAAGTTTAGCCGCCTGGGTTATTGGCCTGCGGTGAACCTAACGGCACGTCGGAACGTCGCGTCGTTTGTGACATTGTGACTGCCGTCGCGCCGGTTCAGCACGAGTGACGTGACGGCAGAGACGACGACGACGACGACGTCGCGCGGTGCGCGACCGCGCATTGCGGTCGTCGACGCGCGTCACTTCGCGGTCTTCATTTACGGGCGCGCGACGCCACGCATTTACGGTTCTTTCGCGCGCTGCTTTCCGATTTCGCCAAAGTGTATGCAAACGCGTCGCGCCGCGCCGCGTCGCGCCGCTAGAGCCACGAGAGCTGAAACGAGGCCGCGCTTCGCTAACGGTAAAGTACGGTATGCATAGAAAGCCCGATGGAAATATGTACGACCGCGCGCGTCGTCGTCGTCGTCGGTCCCGGCAAACCCGCGTTGACGTGGAAAAGATCGTAAAGTCGTCCGCTTTCGCGCTTTCGTAATCTGCAAATTTTACACACTCGCTTTGGGAATGTCGAGAGACACCGTCGACCGCGCACGGGAATGCACACTCGTCGTTTTCCTTTCTTTTTTTTTTCCTCTTTTTACGTAATTTCTCGAGTCCATCAGTGTTGCTGAAAAACAAGCGCGGTAACGATTTGCAACAAGGGAATCGGATCGGGGCTCGCGCGTGTATTCGCCGACGTGAAAAAGCGGGACCGAGCCGAGAGCGGCATTAAATCGCCCGAGAGTTATCTGAAGAAGCTTTCGCGAGACGCGCGTTCTGATCTGAGACTTCGTCTCTACAGACAGGAAGAGACAAGGATACAAGAAGAGACACGCGTATATCCCTGGCGCCGACGGAGGAGCTCAGCCAGCCGTTAGAGGAGCAGCCCCCGGCGCCAGTGGAATCCGGGAAATCGCTTCCGGAATGGTCCGGCATGCCACTCATCCGAAGATATCTCGTACTCGCGCGTCCGCCATCGAGAGCCACTACTAAAGTCGCCCGCATCCTGTGGGGGGATGCTCCGCCACCGCGGCCTCGAGGATGCCGCAGGTAGACTCCGGCATTCTCGGCCACCTCGATCGACCGCAAGGAGCACCGCAGCATCGTCGAAGCGCGGCCGGTAATGCCAGGAAATTAGCGCCGGCCCGATAGCAAACACAATTATGCGACAAAGCAAAGGTGCGCGGAGGCAAACACTAATTTGCGGCGCAAACACAGACGCGTAGCCACCCTAAGCCTCGAGATAAACACCAAGATGTAGGCTTATCCGACTTAACAGCTATTATATATCCATTTACGAGAGCCGGCAACACGACGCTCCAAACTATTTCGTCTCTTATCTCGCCATCTTTCTTTCACTATCTCTCCCTGCGTCTCTCTCTCTCTCTCTCTATCTACCTTCTTAAAAGCTACCTTACATTCTTCTCTTCGTCTCTCGTCAAAATGCGTCTCAACGTGTATCTATCTGACGACCTTAAACAGTTGCACATGCTACCTCTCTCTCTCTCTCTCTCTCTCTCTCTCTCTCAGAGCGAACGAGCGTCGTACTCGTGTAATTACGATTACACCAGCTGCAAAGCGCTCGTTCCAGCCGCGTAACGGAAAAATCCGTTCAATGCCTGTTCAGAAAGCGGTAGTGGAGGAGAGAGGGGGGAGTATTGTGTGAAACAGTAACATTGATTTGTTCGTATCGCTCGATTAAGTAACCCGCAGCCGGTATTTTTGACGCGCGTGCAAACGCATAGCCCATAATTTGCGAGCGTCGATAAACGATGAGAATCCCGGCGCGGCGCGGCGGGAGCGGCGTTTCCGCGCGAGCGAGAGAGAGAGAGAGAGAGAGCGGTTCTCTCACCGACGCGACGCGACAATTACTCGACGAGAGCGGCGGCGGCGGCCGCGGCGGTAGCCACGCGCCTTACGCGCGTCCGCGCGCGTCGTTACGAACGCGGAAACACGGTATTGATCGTCCGGCGCGAGAATCGCTGGTAATTGCAGGCGAAGATAAATCCCGTTTTACGCGGATGCGCGCGCGGTATAAAGCGGCCCCGATGTTGTCGCCCCGGCACTAAAATGCATCGCCAACAGCGAGGGCGGCGGGACGAGGCGGGGCGTCTCCCGCTCTCTCATTGTGCGCTTCTCTCCTCGTTCCACCCCGCGTCGCCTCGTGCCTCCGGTATAATAAATGCACGTTTGCAATCTGGGTTTACTACCAACAACCCGTTGGCCCATTTTCAGACCACTTTCCTGGCGTCGCATGTGCGCCGCACGTACGTATACACGAGGAGAGCTGCTGCGCCACCAGCGGCAGCTAGCAGCGTGCGTCGAGAGCGCGCAGCTCGGCGGTTTCGTTCCACGGAAGCCCGGAGCTTTTGTTTTCGTCTGTTATCGTTGTAAGTCCCATCCACCGGCTCCAATTTACTTGATGAAAGCGCGTGCTTACGTAGCAGCGCGCTCTTTGTTCCGTCGATATTCCTCCGCCATTCACCGCATTAACGCGGATACACCGGGGTCGCCTACGAAGGAGAAGGGAATTTTTTTTTTTTTTTTTTTTTTTTTTTTTTTTTTAATTACTTTCGTCGCGCGCCGTCGGTCCGGCCGGGCCGATTGTCGCGCAGCGACGGCTTCCTCGGCGGCGATATTAATAACCGTCGAAATTTTGAAGAGAGGGATCTTCCACAGAGTGGAATCCCTCGAAACGCGATTATCGCGGAATTCTTCCAAGGGACAACGCTGCCGCGCTATTAATCTCACATCGGTGAAGAGAACAGTTCGCCATGCGGCAATTAATTAAATATTACGCCTTGAAGAAAGTGAGCGTGCAGATTGCTGCTCCGCGCCAACGGATGATTGCGTGCGAAATGCAGGAAAGAATAGCATTATAAATTGTACATTAATGCGCGGATAGTGTACACCCGGCCGGCTACTGTAATAACGCAATCAAGAGAGCGAGAGAGAGAGAGAGAGAGAGAGAGAGAGAGAGAGAGAGAAAGGAATTTGCAAACGATCTAGGTGGAAAAACAGAGCGTCATGAATTACGGAGCTGGAGAGCCCGGAGATAGCGTGCGGGAACTGGCTCTATACCGCAAGAATAAAATAGCGGGGAAGGAGGGGGGGGGGGAGGCGCGTATGTTGGATCCATTTGGATCCTCGACGGATAGCCCTCCCCCTCTCCTCGTACTGGCTTCTCTCGGGGCGGTAAAATAAAATCCTCTTGCGGTTTTCACACCGATTTCACTCTGGCATTCGGCGAAGTGCAACGGTGCACTTCCGCATTCCTGTGTTTATCGGCCCGCTCTGCCGGTCAGCGCACTCGAAAAGAAATTTACGGCCGCTGCGCGCGCACACACCGGCCGACGCGCGGCCGTAGATTAGCCGTGCTCAAACATTGTTGCATCAACTGCCATCTCGCGCGACGTTTCGCGGACGATCATTAAGGAGAGCTCGTTAAACGGCGGCGGCGGAGCCGGAATTGTCATTTCTGATCCGTGGAGAGTCTCGTCTTCGCTATAAGCGCGCATTGAATCCTTCTCGTCCTTTCCGCTGACGAGCCAACGCGGATAGATCAGAGTCGACGATCTCGTTGTCTTTGTTACTTGAATATTATTTTTCGCTGTCTCCTCCCCCCCCTCTTTCTCTCTCTCTCTATCTCTCAGGCGCATTGGCGGCTCCGCGACTCGCCAGCGAATCCGGCCTATCGAAGCCTATCGTGGATCGTAAATCGCCTGAAGCGGCCTCTTTGCGAAAGCAACCTCGGCTTTCTTGCTGATCGAAGCTCACCAACTCCCGCCCGAGAGAGAGAGAGAGAGAGAGAGAGAGAGAGGGAGGGAAGAGAGGGAAAGAACTGCGTGGAAGGTAAACTCGCGGATGAAGGCGCGCGTAGGATTACCAAAGGAGATCAGAAATCCGAGTCGTCGGCGGGGTCCGCGCGCGGCGGTGACGCGTGCGAGAGGGAGAAAGAAAGCGACGGAGAGAGAGAGAGAGAGAAAGAGGGACAAACGTCAAGCCGACGCGATTTATATCGGCGATGAAATCGGGACGCGCGGGATTAATCACGGCGTATCCCGGCGATGACATTGGGGCGAAGGCTTCAACCTCGACGACGGCGGTTCGTTTCGCCGGGCGCGACGCGACGTCTCGAATTTAGGTCATGGCGCCGCCGCGCGATACACATTATTCTCGATTCCACGCTTTCCTCGCGGCCCGGCGGCTGCCATCGTCGTCCGTCCCGCGGCAGGCCTTTGTGTCAATAACAGCCACGACATATCCAGGCGCACGTTCGCTCGCACGCACACGCGCACGCAAACACAAACGTGTACGCCGCCCCGCCGCCTCGCGCGATACAATCCGCTCGCGGCGGCCGTCTGGAAGAGTCAACGGACGCGCCGCGCGCTGCCTCTCCACCTCGCCGCCGCGCGGTGCCGCAATAACTAATTGTTTTGCTCGCGTCGCTCTTTGTGCGGCAGCCGAGGGAACGAGTCGCCGCGCGTGAAGCGCGATTCCGCGAGAAACCGATCCCGCGGGGCGCGCGCTGCAACTCCCCGGCTGGGCCGGGGAATATTTCTGAGCCTCTCCGAGCTGGGTAATGATGCTTACGAACGAGTCGAGTCTCCCAATTAACGGCGAGGTCTTCGCGCACACCGAGAGGACCGTCCGCTTGTGTGGGAAACGTTTTCTGCCAATCGCGCTGTGATACTTATTATTCGCCGTTGCGGGGTTAGTCCTTGAAGCTTGACGACGAATGGATCGCCTCGAAAGATAAGTCGGCTTCTCATGCCGAGTTGGAGAATCCACTTGTTTGGCGGAAACATGGAGGGAAAGCTTGCGGCAAGCGATGGAGGGTATCTCGATCGAGACAATTCAAACAAAGAATAATCAAGATTTATTCACACCGCCAACCGTCAGAATTCACCGAAACACCTGAACACGATTGTTGCAGCAACTGACTGAATCGGTTTCCGAATCTTTCCAGCAACAGCAACGAGCAACAGTGCGCTCCTTTTTAGAGTCTCATGTCCAAAGCGTCGCTTGCAAATTGCAAAACCTGGCTCGCTCCTAACCGAGCTGGTGGATCGATCGTCACGAGCTTTTTGAGAATTTCGGCCGCGTCGCGAGCGAGGCTGCATAATGCGCCTAACGTATTTTCTACGCGTATCGCGGCCGACAATAGAGTCGGCGCTGCGTAAAACCTGAAACTTTCGATCGCGTCGGCCGTCGTGCAAGGGCGAGAGAATGCGCGCGCGCGCGCACCGCGACGCGACGAGGCAGAACGGTGGGCAGAGAAAAAAGAAGGAGGGGAGAGGAGAGGTGAAGAGAGGAGAGGAGAGGAGCGAGATGGGCGCCTTGTGAGGCGAGAATTCGGGGCTCGGCGTTACAGAAACACGTTTGTAACCTACCCGGGCAGGTTTCGAGCCGAACATTTGTAAGATAACCCGTCCGACAGCATACCCAACTCTCTCTCTCTCTCTCTCTCCCTCCCCCCTCCTCTCTCTCTTTCTCTCTCTCTCTCTCCCCTCGGCCTAATTCTACGCGGGGCCGGCTGCCTCGCGCAGACAAGGAGAGCCCATAATCGCGCGCTTCTGATAGGGCTGCGCGACAATCACGAGAGAAAGGGCGAGGAGAGAGCCCTTTCACCTTTCGCGATTGTCGGGCGTGATGCGTGTTACGAATTCGGAGGTCGAGTGTGCACGTCGGCTTTGTGGAAAGGGACGGTCGAGTCGACACGCAGCGAACGTCGCGACAGGTCCGGGCGAGCGAGGGAAACCGCTCGCGTTCGTTCTCCGATTTTTCCAGCCCGACCCCGTTCGGCCCGCTTCGGATCTGACGACCATTTTATTCGTCGTCGCCGTCGTCGGCCAAGAGGATAATGACGATGCGAAACGATTCTATTTTGCGGCGGAGAAGAGACTTGCGCGGACGCGAGTTAATTTTATCGGTTCGTCGGTAGGGATCGGTAGGGAACGCTTCTTCCCGCTTCTCGATACTCGCGCGAGTGTGAGCCGGCGATATTAGATACTCGTCGTCGGGATAGCCGAACGTGAGCGTCGACGATACTGGATATCGCATTCGCGACTCAAACGAGGTTTATTTTAGCTCGAATTGAATTACGAAGTTTCGCATTTCTAACTATAACGGGGAGCCGGCTACTTTCTGGATAAACTCGATTTGTAACGTACTTCGTTTAACCGGCAAATCGAATTACACGAGTAATTGAAATCGGATAATTGGCACCGAGTGTGCCGTCGATGGTAAGGACGGAATGTCGTGGAAAACTCGATTACGGCGACTCGTGCTTCCTCGGGAGCTGCCGCGTGTGTTCCTTACGAGCCGTAAGAGCGCCGCGGCTAATTGTTTTACCTGCAGTAGCGAAAATTAAGCCACGTGGAATCTCACGCAGCGCTTGAACACCACCACGGCCATTCGTGCCGCGTGATGAGCGCGCGCGGAGTTGAATGAGGCTGCGAAGGATTTGCGCCGATTTGATAAGCGAAGGAATATTACAGCGCGAGAAGAGACAATGACACAAATCTTTGAGCAATAAAGCTCCGCACATCTTCGAAGATCCATCTTCGAAAATCCATCTGAGCAAGAATGATGACGCGAACTTGATACTCGGGATGAAACCTGTAAAATGGGGTTTGTTCCCCCCTCGTTTGTTGCTCGCTCAAACTTCATTGTAAAAAAAGGGAAAAGAAGAAAGAACCGCAAATTCAGCATTTCAGTCGAATCCATCATAATTTTCTGGAATTTCAGTCGCGCTCGTCGCTCCACGTCGCCGCTCGCAGAATCCCTTCGCTCAATTAGAACGACCGCGACACGCGCAGCGCGCGCGCATAGCGCGCAGCGAGCGATAATTTCCCAGGCCCGTTTCCGCGTCGTGTATCATCGGATCATACGTGGTGGTAGATTTCGCGCGCGACGGTCGCGATAAATAATCACTGCAAGACGGCGGGAGACGGGCCTCGGTTCTCGCGAGCCGTTAACCGGCCGCGGACTCGCGCATTGTCGAGATATCGACAGACGGCGGCGGGCGGCGGTGGCGGGACGTCGAGAGCGGGTATTCCTCGAGCGAGCGAAATTGCTCTCGGGCGCGCTCGTATGAGGATGCAATTTCCTCGCGACTCGACGTCGCACACACGCTGCTTTATAAATAATCGGCATTCGTACGTAGCGCGAAGCCGTATCGGAAGGCGCGCGCGCGCGGCTCCGACCGGCGCGATTGCCAGTTGACGTCGGGGGAGATCGGATACCTAAATTATGACTTACGACTCGTAATTTGCGCGAGTCAGTCCGGTCATTTTGGCCATAAATCAGTCGCCGAGAGAAGAGCATTCTTACGCCTGGCCGTGTGTGCCTCTCTCTCTCTCTCTCTCGCGGCGGCGGCGGCTGACGATTCTCTCGAGTGTCCTTCGTCGCGGATACGCCGCGCCGTCGCGCCGACACGTCAATGAATAATTTTTCAGCCGTCGTGGCCGGCGACGGCGGTAACGTTTCGAAACACGCTCGTGCATTAATCCGCCCGTGCGCCGCTTTCCTCGCTGCGCTGCCGTGATGAATCGCGGCCGCCGTCGGTTGGCGCGTTGCGACGGCTCGCGCATCTTTCGACTCGCAATATCACAGTTTTGCTCGATCGCGCGAGCAGAGGCGATGGGGTAAAGAATGATCTGTCGCAATATTGGGCTGTCGAGCGAGCGTGATAGCCGCCGACGATAATTCAGCGGTATCGATTGCGATCGCGAGCGAGAAGAGTAGTTCGCCTTTCAAACGCAGATGAAGCTCTCACACGAGCTTTTGCCACGGCTTTTGCGGGAGCTGCTCTTGATTATCGCTGAATTACGATTTTTGTATCCCCGGCTCTCAAGTCAATCTCGGGAAGAAAAGCCGTCAGAGAGGCGGACCGTTAATTGTCGCGATCGCGCGCTCCCGTTTTTCCCGAGCGTCTCTCGAGCTCGCGCAGAGAGACTGACTAACGGGGTTGCTCGTCGACGAGACGAGATACGCGACACTGTCGAGGGATCGGGGCCAGCAGCCGGCCGAGCGACCGAGAGAACGTTTTTGCCCCTCGCAAGCAGAAAATTGGCCAGGCGGCGGCGCGCAAAACACGGCGCGCAGCGGCCGCGCGCGCGTCTTTCTTTTCTACTTTTCGGAGGTCCGGCCGCGTGCGCGCGCTCGCTTGCGCGCGCGCACACACACACACACCGACGAACGGCATTATCATAATAACTGGTAGCCCAATAAAGCCGCGGGGCACCTCATCGGCGAGCCACCCCGGTGCACACACACACATACATACGTACACGCGCGCGCGCTCGCTAGCTCGCGCGATGAACGCTCGTGCATGTTCACGGGCGCGCGAGCGTTCGTCACGAAGACGACGAGGCAGGCGGGAACTGGTTTTCTCGACGAACGATCAACGCCCAAGGCTTGTCACGATGCCTCTCGCGCGCGCGCGCGCGCGCGATGGGTGCTGCGCGCGTTCCGACAAGCCGCCGCTTAAACGAAACTCACACGGATCGCCGCTTTATACCGTCGATAATGCGATTCGACCGAGTCGGAGTAAGAAATAACAGCGGCGGCTGCGGCGGCCCCGCGAGATCTCCGACGTGGGGAGACTGGGGAGGAGAGAGAGGGAGAGAGGGAGAGAGAGAGAGAGGCCGGTGCGCGCCACACGGAGCGAAAGTATAATTAAACGCAACGATCGCGCGCGGTCGAAATGAAGCTATTACGAGAAACGTCCGCCGATCGCTCCGGAATTTAATCGGCGTTTGAGAAGCGCGCGCGCGTCGCCATTGCAGCGCGCCGCGCGCGACACAATGCCGCGCGGCGCGGCGACGCTTAATTCGCTGTGAAATCTCGATGAGATATGTTAATGGCGATTTCTTTGTAATTAGCTGCAATTGGACCCTGTTTGGCCGTTTAATTCAGTTACACGGCGGCGGCGGCGGTATGTCAAATCGTTAGTGACGAATTCATCGCGGCAAATTGGCGGGAGAATTGCGCGGGGAGAATTACGACGCCCGACCGAATTGTGATATTCGCGCGAATTGTGGAATCCGCGCTTCACGGGAGCTTCGCTTTTTAGACGCGCTTTTCTTTGCTTTTCCTTCTTGTCACAGTTATAATTTCTCGGCTGGATTTCTCCAGACCGCTTGGGAGACCCCACCACGTGTGTATTGTCATCCGATGACGAGAGATTCCGGCTTTTCTCTCGAATCGCGATATCGTCTGTTTCGTGTGTTCACTTTCGAGTTTCTCCTCTCTCCTCCCCCCTCCCCCTCCCCCCCGTCTCGATGTTTAACTTTAATTTTCCCGTTAAACAGCAGGTATCGTATTTTGGTGTTGCTAATTCCTTGGTATACACAGTTCATGATATAGAATCATTTAAAAGGCTGGCAATCCGCCGTGTCTCTCTCGTTAGCTCAAACGGGTGTATCGACGTAATTAACACAGCTCCGGTTGGGACAGTGTCGTTAATTCCGGCAAAGTTCGGACTCGCGCATTATTCCCGTCTCGCTCTCGTGGTCCACGCGCGCGCGAAGACGCAAACGCGCATTTCCCGGGCGAAACAATTAACGAATCCTTGCTAATGAACAAAATTGTCGGGCGGGTTGCGGATCGTTCCGCATGTAACCGAAAGGAAAATAGGATAAAGCGGGCGCTAAATGGGGCAATTATACGCGGGAATGGCGAGGGTGCGCGGAGAAACGCGCAAAGTGGACTTCGTGGGGTGGTAATGGCAGTGCCGTCGCGGAACACGACGATGTGTCGGGACAGTTTTCGATGGGGCGAGGAGGAGGCGACAGGAGGGGGGAGGAAGAGGGAGGGGCTGCCTGGGAGCTGGGAATTACAACGACGGAGTTTCTTGCTGGTTCTCCCGCTTCCTCTCTCTCTCTCTCTCTCTCTCTCTCTCTCTCTATGCACGCGGAATGTTCGTTGTCTCGGCGCGCGCGTAAAAACGGCTGCCTGCCGGGGCTTCGTAACCCGATTTGACCCTTTGACGCTCCGCGTATGCAAATGCAACCGGTACGATGTAGCAACGCGAGGACGGCGTTACTTTAATTGCGCGCGACGAGAGATGACCGACGAAGTCGTCGCGCGCGCGACCCGTAATATCCCCGCGACGTGACGCGCCTCGCCGAGTTATTTCGTGCATTACGTGTTTACGTGTCACTTTGCGACAAACTACTTTGCCGCCAGCACCGGCGAGGCTGGATCATCGGCTCGCGATGTCGTTGTACGTGTGTGTGTGTATGTGTGTCTTCCTGTGCGAGCTCGAATTGACACATCTTTCTTGGTAACGATATTGGAGCTATTTAATGTTGCAAGCGTGATAATGCCGGCGCTTGACGAAGCGAATTCTTCTTCTCCTCTTAGATACGGAATAACGTGGTATTTCGAAAATTGGCGAATTTTAATCCTTGACCCTTTAACCACTATTAGGGAGAGATATTAAATGACCAGTATGACCATCTTTGCTGAGTTATTTTTACAGTTATAAAGTATTTTATAATTTGCTGATGATCCAGATTTTCACAAATTCACATTTTTAAATTGAAAAAAATACCACGCACATTGAAAGTCCAAATCGAGTAAACTCGCGATCGCAGCAAGGCCGCCATTTTTTTCCACACTCGAGTTATCTCGACCGTAGCAGTTAGAGGGTTAAACCATTAGGATGGGTGAAAATTCGCTCGATGATATTTTTTAATTGTTGCCACGATTAGCCTAGATATAGCAGTTATTTAAAAATTTTTACTAAATATTCATAATTCATGTATACTCAAACAAATATATAATAATAAACTTGTGGCTGAAAATTCATCCCAGATGTTACCGTCCTGGTGACAGGGATAACAAAAATATCCTGTGTGTTCAAGATTCAAGGATTAATACGCGATTAATATCCCAATGTACACACGCAACTCGCTTTCGGCGCTACCGAAATATCGCGTCGAAACGATTCGCGTTCGTAAGGCCTAATCGATCTAATCGTCGCCTCGCGGTTTATTGCCGCGCACATTTATTTTTGATTTACGCTCTACACAATATTATCGCGATGGCTCGACATCATCCCCTCCGATGAGCGCGCGCGCTTCGCCGAGCTACGTGCGAACAATGTTTGCGGAACATGCCAAATACCTGTCGGTGGACTGTAATAATCCGCGCCGATAATAATTAATCTGCCGGCGAGACAGCCGCCGTGGCGGGAGTCGCTGCGAGCTTGACAGCGATTGATCTAGGACCTAATAATCAGCTGGGTATTAAATGTCGCCGCGACGATGTATAATTTCTATCGCTGTATCTAACCAACGCGCTGCAGCGCCTACATCTCGCAGCAGCCGCTGTCAGCGCTACAGTCGACGGAAATCGCGTTCCCGTGCGTGCCGAAACATTTCCAAGGACCAAAATCGCATCAACGGGAAGCAGCCGCGCGTACTTGCTCCGCTCTCATCTCTGTATCGAGCGCGAATTCTGGCGAATTCACCCCGACAAGAGGCCATTTTTCTCCGAGGTCTCTCTCTCTCTCTCTCTCTCTCTCTCTCTCTCTCGGAAAGCGAAAGTTGCGACTTTTAAGTTACGAGTTACGATACGGCGACTCGAAAAGCATCGCGAAAACGCTCTGCGTGATGATTGTATCTTTGCCGAGAAGTATGTTTGCCCGATGGAATTTTATCGCAAAATTTCACGAGTCGCGCCAAATATGCAATCAATATGCGTGTAGAGCATGCAATATTGAAATGATTCGTTTGCTTTGAGATATGCGTGACATCGATTGGAATTGCGAGATATTTCGGGAATTGAGCATTTAGAGAAAATGTCGGCGGTGCGTTGCCGGAGTAACGGTAATGATCGCGTCGCTCGTTGTAATTATCGAAGTTGACATCGACGACATTAGCGAGTGACCAATTACCGTCAATTGTCGTAAACATTAAGCGGCCGGGACATCTGCTAACTTTTAATTATCTTACTTTGTCCCGGTTATATGATGACGCGATCAAACGACATCTTTTCCCTCCTCGCGCTCCCTCTCTCTTTCTCGCTCTTTCTCTTTCTCTTAATTAAACCGATCTCCACGGTGGAAGAAGAAGGGGCCGCTCGTTGATTTACAACAGAGAGAGAGAGAGAGAGAGAGAGAGAGAGAGAGAGAGAGAGAGAGAGAGAGAGAGAGAGAGAGAGAGAGAGAGAAGAATCTCCGCGAGAGCCGATGCTTGCGCCGTATCATATCTCGCCTATTATATTTCTCCCGCGTTCGTGCCGTCTTTATTCGATCGAGCTGCATTCCTGCAGTTTTTGCGCGAATGCGCTTCGCGGAGATCGACGCGAGACGGAGACAGTGGCGGCTTCACGATGGGCGCCGTGCGTGAACTGACCGAAGCGCCGCGATTGATCGGAAATCGACGGGAACTTTTGTTCGACTTTCTTTATGCCATTACAGGAGAAACTGACGAGACAATTCAACATTCTGCACGTCGTAAAATTACAATAACGCATTCGATAGTCGTCGTCCTCATTCCATCGACAAAAATATAATTTCGTCATTTTACTGCTGATGCATACGAAGCGTGTGGCGGCTATTAAATAATCGCGCGAGCTGAAAACTA
This sequence comes from Harpegnathos saltator, assembly GCF_003227715.2. Taxonomy (NCBI): domain Eukaryota; kingdom Metazoa; phylum Arthropoda; class Insecta; order Hymenoptera; family Formicidae; genus Harpegnathos; species Harpegnathos saltator. The sequence goes on along the minus strand of NW_020230531.1, from coordinate 1,884,841 downwards.
ACTAAAAGAGCTGAAGCGAGATGAGAGGGGGAAAACAGCTGAACTTGAGCATTCGTGCACGCCGAACAAGTCCATTTTCAGTCCTTTAAACTCGATTAAGTGGCACCTCGAGCGTTATTTCTCACGAATGGCTGAATTCTTCATCAGGACAGTTCCTGGCCGGAAAACGCATAACAATGCTGGACCACTCACTCTATTTTCGAGATTTGAGCCGTGTGATTTTTTTTATTCCAAAAAATTAAAAACACGCTGAAGGGAAGTCGCTTTGAGTCTGCGGAGGCAGTCAAAGCAAGAACGGCAAAGTTGCGAAAAGGCCTAATAGAAATGGACTTGCAGCATTGTTTTCAATAATGGAAAATCCTACTGCAGAGACGTGTGGACAAAGAAGGAGGGGGAGATTGAAAAAGACAAATGTCGTATATAATGTTATTTATAACGAAATTATACTAGACTAAAATTCGGTTATTTAATAGCCACTCTTCGTACATTGTGACATAGTTTGCCCTTCGGTTCTTTAAATTATTCTTAACACACACACATACATCGATTAAGAATGAAATAGCAGGCTTGACTTCGTTTCCTCCTCGGTGCGATGAAATTGTTCCCCGCGTTTAAATCGACACAGATGTGTGCGGATGCGCGATCGCGCATATATAAATACCGTCTTCTCAGAAGTGCCGCGCATCGAAGTGCCGCCCCTGGACAGGGGAGAAACGAGATGAGACGAGACGAGACGAGACGAGATGAGACGAGACGAGACGAGACGAGGCAGATGCTGCTGCGGATACGGGTAAAGAAGAAGAAGAGCGTGGGGACTCTCGGGGGGGGGGGAGGGGGGAATGCGCATCTGCCGACTTGCGCTCATAACGACCACGGGTGTGATTACGTGCAATTACCGGCGAGCACCTTCGGAGATCGATGAACGCGCGCGTCGTTTGCCGGCGGAGCGCGGCGAGAGTTGGTGCGCGAAGGAGACAGCATTCGGTCGAAAGGTGGATATTTGCGCGAGCGGCACCGAGTGGTCACGTCGTAAAAACCATGACGGTTAAAACATTTTGAGCCCATTGACCTTAATGACAGGTCTACGGTCGCCGCAGCTCCGGCCGGCTACCAAGCAATCGGCACGTCCTACACGGGGAGGCCAGCATCCCCTTTGTTCTCCTATTTCTCCGTTCGTTGTTTCCCTCCCGCCCTCCCGTTGTCGGTTCTTTCCCCGATCGTAAAAAGCGTCGAAACTGTGGCGCTCGTCGCCTGCGCGCGATTTCCGGCAGGATGATGTCTCTCTTTCTCTCGCGCTCACTCTCTCTCTCTCTCTCTCTCTCTCTCTCTCTCTCTCTCTCTCTCTCTCTCTCTCTCTCTCTGCCTGCCTGGCTGCCTACTTGGCTCTCGCGTTTTGCTTCTGTGGAGCGAAATCTCGCCAGCGGAATGAACGTTTAACTCCGTTTCTGGAACTGTCGTCGGCTCCCCGCGATTCATGTTTATGGTCGGAGATTAAACTCAGTCGAATATAGCCACCGGTTGAACTCGAAGAATATCGTATCACGTTTCATCCATTGAGACTGTTAATTATAGCCGCGCATGACTATTTTAACTGCGCGTTCCCGAGACGAGCACGCGGTTCGTATCCGCAGCGCGAGAGATCGGAATATAGCGCCGATTAAAAATAGCCGCGACGCGATAAACTCTCGGCGGCGAGGATGCCTTTTTTCCTCGCGCAAGATGCAAATTTCATGAGACGTTATCCTCTTCCTTCTTCCCGCGCGTCTCACTTGCCGGCGTTAATTCAGCGCAGTAGGCGAAAAAGCGTTTTTTGCTAGAATCTGTTCGATTTTGTATTACATCTTTTCTTTCTTTCTTTTTTTTTTCTTTTTTCAAAGAAACAGACAGTTACATTCCGGACCTTTTGTACGTAATACGCGATTCGACCGACGTCTCTTACCTTCAACTCGTGCTTCGAGTTTCTGTCTGTATAAACTGCATATGAGCTTTCTCAATGAAAAACGACGGTTAAGAGAGGAGGAAAAAAGTGGCAACCGGTTTCTCCTTCTCTCTCTCTCTCTCTCTCTCTCTCTCTCTCTCTCTCTCTCTTTTGAAAGACGGATCCGCAATATTAAGTAATCGAGAAGAAATCGTAATTATTTTCGCATTTATTCTGTGGCACTCCCCGAGAGGAGCTTCGAGTGCTACACGAGCATCGGGCGGTAAAAGACTGCCAGTTCTTCTGGAGCATCTCTCAAGCGGTCGAACATCTGTCGGAGTGGCTTCTTTGCCCTTACAACGCCCGAAAACGATGCGACGCGGCGCGCCGCGACAAGCTACAGAATTGAGGGGTATGAAAAGGCTCTTCGGTTTTCTTGTCGGTCTGCGGGGAAGATTAAAATTTCTGCCATCTCCTATCTCCCTTCTCTCTCTCTCTCTCTCTCCCTCCCTCTCCCCGTCTGCATGTCTCGAGGAGATACGCACTCGGGCGTCGGGAATTCATCGACTCCGTTCCGAGTTCTTGATCTCTTCCTCACGCCTATTGTTAACCGTAGGATGGCGCGCGGATTCGCAACAGACTATGATTTGAAGTCTGAACGTTTTTTCTTTTTCCCTTTTTCTTTTTTTCCGTCACTGGCGTCTCTGCGAGGATTTTATATATGCAGTAGGTTCGTGAGCTGACACATTTGCATCGAGATGCTTGATAAATCGAGAAACAGAGTGATTTGCCGTTCACTTCGTTGTTCCTCTCTCGAATTAAAAATCAACATTAAAAAGCATCTCAAGAAAGAGAGAGGGGGCAGCGTGTTATTCGCCTTCAATGACGCAGGCCAAGCTTTCAAGGGTCAATCGGGCAATACGCGAAAGGGATGCGCGCGGGGGTGGCGGAGTGTGTCGGCGAGTGACTATGAAGTGGAGGATCAGATTTGCTTCCCTTTCCTGACGATCGATCACCGGCTAATGTCGTGATGGGAGATCAAGGACATAATGGCACCCAACGGGCAGCCCGATAAGACATTGCTCTCGCGGGCAGGTTTCGTGCACACCGTATATATATATAGGCTCCCGCACCTTTTTGCCGTTGAGGCTAGGACGAGGCACGGCGGTGGGCTAATCCTATTGTAGGGGGGTATAATTGGATCCGTCCACCCCTGTCCACTTCATTCCTTTCCCCTTGTAACCCCTGTGCGGAACAATCTAGTCTGGTGCCAACTCGTCTTTCGTCAGAACTACTTAGCCCTTTGTCTAATCCTGCTCGTCCCTCCTCGTAACTTCGTTATACGACCTTTCGGCCACTGCGTAAAAGGGCGAGCGCGAAAGACGGACGTCTTGTTGAAAAATCAATTCCGCGCGTTGAAGGAGACCCATCTTGCCCGGGTGCGATTTAGCAGCTGGCAGTTGTCCGCAAGGCGTCCCTCTATCGACGCGAGATACGTCGTGTAACACTCTTACGACGTCGAGATTGTGTCCTCACGTCGCGTTTGAAGGTTTCCTCTTAAAGGATTGGTCTGTATACGGTATACGCGCCAGGATACTCAGCTTCGATCGGATCGACAGTGCGATTAATAACGTTTGATCGCCCGAGGCAGAGTCTCGCTTCCACATTAACATACAATGTCGCGCCTCGATTATTCGCCATTGACCCTTCAAGTGCACAAGTTGTGAAACTTGTTTATCGCGCGTCGTCACGCGGGGAATATTTAATTTTTCAGTCTTATCGCGGGTGAGTCGCCGAGCTGACAAGGTCCCTGTGCGCGCCATTATTGGCATTACCGCAAACTCCTCACTCCCGCCCCCTCCCCCCGCAAAGATCCCAAAGTAATTAGAAAGATATCGACGCGAATGACGCGATGATGAGATCGTTTCGTCGTGTGGAAAAATTCAATCGCTTTAGATCCAGACGGTTCCGCCGAACGATCATAGGGAAAGTTTCCTGCTCGGCGGATAAGGGGAGGGCGAGGGAGGGGAGCCGTGTGCTTTACGTGCTGGCGCTGACGTGAAAATCCCTTAATTTCATTACTCTGCACAGCAGCCCGTTACTTCCTATACTTTGAAAATCGCCCGAGACCGCTCATAGTGTCGGGTTAGCCGCACCGGTAATGGATGGCCGGAGAGGGGGAGAGGGGAATTATCTAATGAGGATGCTTAACCTGCGCGAGCATTCAGCTTCGCGCGCCGTAAAGGTACCGCATACCGTGTCCGACTCGCGTAATCTCGCGTGCGACTGCATTCACGATTGATTTTGACGCCAGCGTCACGCGCCTCGAGTTTCCGTATTATTTCGATTACATTATTTCGCGCGACCGCCTTTCGCGCGAGGTGGCGCGATATTTCAAGAGAGACCGCTGGATATTAATCTTCCGCTATTTATTTTCCCCGACAAGATCTCTCTCTCCCTCTCCCTCTCTCTCTCTCTCTCTCTCTCTCTGTGTGTGTGTGTGTCTCTGTCTCTGTCTCTCTCAGATCTCGCCGATAATAATTCATTTATGTAACTTTGTGATTAAGGAGAACTTTAAATGACGCGGAACATGCTCCTGCGCTATTCGCGGCGGCAGTTTTAATCTACTTATCCATGTAGCCGATAATTCGATACGCACGCACGCGAGCTGTGAATGAAGCGATTATGATTTCCGTGTTACCCGTGTTGCGCGTGTATGCGTATTCTTTTAATCCGCTAAATACATTGCAGTTTGATTGGCTTTAATCGGTAATTACAGTGCGTTCCTCGCGAGCGCGCGGAATCTTTCTGCTCTCTCCCCCCCCCCTACCCTCCGGCAAGACGGAGAAAGCCGTCGATTGATCCGGATAACGTCAGATTATCGGCGCGTATGCGAACGAACGAATGAACGAGCGAACGAGAACGCACGCACGCACGCACGCACGCATGTCGTACGCATGTAGCGGTTTAGCCGGCGGCCGACGCGCGAGCGCGTTTACGTATAAATTATTCGTCAGTGCCATAATTATTTATACGTCGGCCGTGCGTGTCGCTTCCACGAAGCCTGATTTGAATATTTCGAAAGTGGTCTTTCGTTTAGACCGCGGACACCTAGTTATTAAAGCGTATACGTTCGCCCGCGCGAACGAATAAAAAGGGGGTTAACACGCGGAATAAATTACAGAGCACACGTGGATCTTTGTATTCGCTATGTAAAGAATTTAAATTGTTCTATCGCGAGCGGCGTTTCGCAATTGAAATCCGTTACGACATTTGACACGAAACGACCGACGGCGATTAAATTCTCAACTCGCCTTTTTATACACACATGCTCTCGCCGCCCGTTACTCTCTCTCTCTCTCTCCTCCTCCTCCTCGCGCGCGCGAAAGCTTGATGAAACGGCATTACGACTCTTTATTTTAATAATTTATGATCGAATATCGCGAGCGCTCTCTTTCTCTCCCCCTTCCTCCCCGGCTGAACGCTTCATTTCGCAATTTCGCCGTGTTAACAGTCGGAAGCCGGCCGCGTGAAGTCTCCGCGGAATAACATTCGCGTCGATAATTACGCGAGCGACGGTTTACGTTCGCCGCGCCGCGTCGAAAGGTGAGCGGAATTACAATAATTGAGAAAAATAAAAGAAAGGCAAAGGCGAGAGAGAAAAAAACGAAACGCGGTTCGAGGACATTTGTGGGTGTGTGTGTGTCTCGCTGAAAGGGACATGCTCGGACACGCGCACGCGCGCGTTATGCAAATGTTCACTTTGTGCGTCGCGCTAATTAATTAAATATTCTCACGGCTAGCTGCGAGTTCGTACACCGCGCCGGCTGTCGCGCTCTCGCTATTTATCACGTCGCCCAAGACGAACGTTAGAATTTTTCCTGCGGACAGGCGGAATGCGCTGGAAATTTGCGGCCCGCCGGGATCGCCGAATGTCATCTCGCGTCCGCGTTCTCGCGCTGTGCTTCGTTGGCGTATCGCGCGACGATCTCGATACAGTCGCGCCACAGCCGGGCTCGTGAAACGAGCGGGAGATTGTTATTTCGCGGCTCGCACGACGCGACGATAGAGATCTGTGAAAATCGTGCGTCAGCAGCGCGCGATCACGAGGTGGCAAAAATGCTCAAACCGCTGCTCCCAATCGCTTCGTTATCGCGTGTCGATGAGCTCGCGAGTCGATTTTCCTCGCGTGTAGACTAGAGTTACCAAATCCAAAAGTTAAAATTACCGGACATTTATTCTATGGTGACAAACCCAAACCGGACTAAACCGGACGGAAGTAATAATCATAACGTTACATTAAATACAAAATATGACAAGAATTTATTTACAATATCAATCTCCAAACAATTTTATAAACAAGATTTGATTGAATAAAATAATAAACTATCGCTTTTTTAGGTAAATATATAGAAAGGGGTACGCCTCACCGGTTTTTTTTCATTTTGAAATATGTTATAAAGGATGAAATTCTGAGTGACTTCCTGTTACAACTATATGGGGATCGCTTATAGTTCCCGAGATATTTGATTTTGAAGTTTTGGAACTTCGATTATCCTGGAATTAAATTCCAGATATCATAAGCTGACGTTATTTACAGTACAATCCAAACAGTTAATCCAAACGTAGTGCATATATAGAAATATAGGAAACAGTACATATAAGCGGGAGAGGGGCTCCGCCGCTCCCTCGCATCCCTTCCGCAAAAAATCCTACTACCCAACCTAACTTATTGCATCTTTATATATTGTTGGGCGATGTTGAAAAGATCTCCTTAAAAGCCACAACATCTAATTATATGCAGATATTATATAATAAGTTAAGTTGAGCCAGTTGATAGATCTTAAGAGAACTTTTTTCAACAATGTCCAAAAATATATAAAGATGCAATAAGTTAAGTTAGGATTTATTTGGGGGGGGGAGTGCGGGGGGGGAGGGGCGGAGCCCCTCTCCCGCTTATATGTATTGTTTCCTATATTTAAAGTGAATGAAAACTGCTTGTCTACTTCAAATATACTTCAACGTACAATTATAAAACTTTAAAGTCAAATGTTTCAGAAACTATGAGCGACCCCCATATAATTGTATTAGGAAAAATCACTCAGAATTTCATCCTTTGTAACATATTTCAAAATGAAAAAAATCGGTGAGCTGTACCCTTTTCTATATACGTATCCTTTTTTGATATATATGAGGAATGATGGATCGGCAGATCATCTACTAGATGACTTTTCCTGGCGCTCGGTCGCCATTTGTAGGCGCTTGAAACGGAGAAACGTTGCTAAAATCTGAACTCTCGTTGCATTGATTGGATATAATTTAAAAATCGGTCATATGACGTCCGGTTTGACTTATTAACCTGATAAACCTGATAAACCTGATAAACCAAATCCGGGGGCAGTTGGCAACCCTAGCGTAGACGGGAAGACGCGCGCGAGCACATGTTGCTGCGATATTGACGGCGCAATTAGCGTCGTCGGGACGCGTCATTGTTTCAATGTACACACACACACATATATTGTCAGCAGCCGCGCGCGTGTGTGTATTTTCGCGTATCTTCGAGCGAAACGGCAACTATATGCATTAGAAATTGGAAGCCCCGTTACGTAATTCCCTCGGGGCATTTATTTTACGAAGAGTACGCGACAACGTGCAGATTGCAGTGCGGAAAGGCGCGCGAGCGTGATGACTGCTGCGCGGACAAAAATGGAATGCCCGTACGATGTCTGTCTTCATGAAGCAAGGCGCTCGTTTGTATTAATTAGCCAAGAGCTCGCGATTTCTTCGCTCAGCCGAGATTGCCGCTAAATGGGCCATGTTAAAGCGTCGTCTCGTTAGACGACAGCCGAAGATTTTCTTGGGTTCGTGCAGGCGCTGCTCGACTGGCCGAGAGACGCCGATTGCTAATTTGTGGAATGTGGCGTGCTGTGTGTGTGTGTGTGTATATCTGTGTGTGCGCGCGCATAATCGCTCGGTACATACGACGGAATGTTGAATAATGATTTTTCGGCGTTAATTAAATATTAATAACACACATATTACATATCGCGCGCGCAAATGCAAATACATAAATATTTTCCCGCGAAACACATATGCTCTTCCCAGCGAAAGAGCACTTGACGCGCTTTGGTTGCCGGCATCGCCGGCTGAAAGGACGCTTACTGAATTACCAAACGCGAGACACGGATCGAAACGAACGGCCGCTCGTTCCCCGGGCAAAAGCGGGGAAACGGTGATTTCACGTGATCGAATCGCTAATGAGCCGCGAGAGCGTTCGCGTGGAAAATCCGATGGCGAGAGAGAGAGAGAGAGAGAGAGAGAGGCTCACAATTGCCGTTTCGTGGATTAACCGCGCTCGCGCGCGAGTTCGCGTCGGAAGACGCGAAGGCTACCGCATCGCGTTTTTATTACTGTTATTTGTCCGTCCGGCATAATCTCAGGGCAACGCGGCCTCGAAGGATTAAATTCAGGTTGGCTCCTCGCTCTCGCAAGGTCAGTCTCATTCTGCACACTGTCGCTCTCATACCCATTTAAGCCAGCCGCTTCTTCCAAAGCGAGCAGTGGTTCCCATCGCGTCGGCCCGCGGAAAACAGAATCACGTGATAACGTGACAACGGGGGGCAGGGGAGGGGAGGCACCTGAGTACGGCGCGTCAGAGCGATAACGCGAGCTGACGAAATAACGAACGGCCGGCGGACGAACGTATCGGCGCGATCTCCTCCGGCGACTCCATTTAGAATAATCTCGCGGCGTAATTGATTTTGATCCCGGGGGTGGGAACAGTAACCCCCGCGTCAGCGCGGCGACCTCGACGAGGGTTGCCCGGCGGCGCGCTGAGAAACGTGCTGGTGGTGGTCATGAAAATAAGGGTTGCCTGAACAACCAGGCGGCGGCGATGCCTCGTTTCGATAAGGCGGCAAGTTAGGGCGGCTCTCTTGTCATTGGCCTCGTCGCCGTCTTCGCGTCGCGCTGCGCGCCGTAGCTTGTGACGGAAGATAACCTTCTCGGGAAAGTTCCTTCATTAGCCGCGTAATTGCGTCGTTCTGGCTGAAGCGTGTGTACACCTTGTGGCTGAGACAACGCGGCGCGGCGGTTTCTTCGGCGACGACGTCATCGCCGCTGCATGGAACGAAAGAGAAACTTTCAACGAGCCGGCTGTCTCGGTCTCGGCTTGCCGTTTAATAACGCATGCAATTACGCCGCAATTTGCTTTTCGTATTTGCCGTAATGCTGGAAAATCGCGGCTAACTTGTCGGACGTCCGTTTACTCGCATGTGCGTGCGTGCGTGCGTGCGTGCGTCGCGCGCCCGTGTGTGTGTGTGTGTGCGCGCGCGTGTTCACGCGGTACGTCGGCTATGCCTTCCGCTTGCTAAATGCAATTAGCGCGACTATTTTTATCCCCCTCTTGCGCCGCGCCAGGCGCAATTTAGGCTCGCTCCGTTGCAGCGCAAGAATGTAAATTTTTAACGTGACTCATTAAAATAGTAATTTAATCGCTCGGCTCGCGGCGGAAGCATCCCCGGAATCCTTGCGCTAGAATTTCGCGCGCGCGCGCGGAGTTTTCTCTTTTGTTCATGTTTTGTCCGCGCGCGCGGGTAAAATTGGCAAGCCGGCGGGGGGGCGGGTCGAGACGGCGACGCGCTGGATTGTTGTAATGTACGGAAAGTACACGCGCGCGCGCGCGCGCGGGTTCGGGGTAATCGCGGAAATTCGCGCAACGGTAGTTGTAAGGAGTCCGGAATATCGAGGATTTGGAATCGAGCCAGGAAACAATAACTGAAAATCCGCGAAACAACTCGATTTCACGGAAGCCGAAATTTTTTATCCTCCCGATATCGGAGATCCTTGCGTGCGCGCGTTCAACGGTTTACCATTTTACCCCGCCGGCTACGCTTTATTTATTTTTTTTTTTATTTCGTACGCCGCGGAGAATAGGAGTTTTTCGCTTTATATAGCTTTCCCGTTATATAGAAAGGGGGTGGTCAATCCGCGGGAATAAAATGTTTTTAATTTCAACCTTGTTACCGCGCGGGAAAATTGCTTTTCACGAGCGGCGAGAGAGAGAGAGAGGGGAGGCACAAGCGGCTCGCCGCTCGAAGAGAGCGCGGCGATCCGCAAAATGGAAAGAGCCGCCGATCGCACTGGAATCTTTCACTTTGTACGCAACGTGCGAACGAAATTATCCCCGTTTAACGGCCAATCCGGCGCCGAGAGAGCCCGCTTTCGACCGCCGGTAATTAATGACAGCCCGATGGTCCGAATCGGCAAATGGAAAGGCGTGCGCGCGAACGGAAGAACCGCCCGAGATTCTCGGGCCGCGGTTCGCTGTGGAAAATGCATGGAAAATTGCAGTCGCTGCGAGAGGAGCACGCACGCACGCACGCGCACACGCGCGGCGCCGGTCGTGGAAAATCGCCGGTAACAGCCTCCCGCGAGGACTCGAGGATACCGCGGCGAGGATTTGGAACAACGCCAGGAAGCAATACCTGGAAATCTGTCGGACAACTCGATTTCGTCGAGAGCACGCCGGAGAAACTTGTTTACCGCGCTGATAATGGTATTCCGGCCGGTGCATCGCCGACGGTCGTGTTCCAACGGCACTGTTAATGGACTTACGACGAATCGCAGGGATTTACACGGCATTACAAGCGCATTTGCGACTAATCTCTCTCTCTCTCTCTCTCTCTCTCTCTCTCTCTCTCCTTGCGTGTGGAGACCGGCCTGCCGTTGACAGCTCCGCTCGCGCCCGCGCGTTACTCTATCTGCGGTCTCCGAAGCAATTTTCGTCAAGATTAGCGGTTTCGATCGCGTAACGTCATCTCCAATCAGCGACACAGAGACCTCTCGCGAGATTGCACGAGATTCGTGTATTCCGACTTTGGAAGTTGCTTATTCAGTCCCGAGAGAGAGGAGACTCGAGTGCGTAAGGGAGGGCTCGGCTTGTAGGAGCGCGCCTAGCTCGGAGATAAAGAAGATGCGTCTCGTCGATTTCGTTCGACAGCCGTTACTTTTGCAGTTGCAGTTGAAGATATGCAGTCGCGATGACTCGCTTGCCGCGGTCATTGAAATTTTCCTTTTAAACATTTCGCGCAAAATGCGCCAGCGACTATTAGACACGGCGGAGGAAACGGCGTCTCTCTCACATCGTTGCTTTGAATTCGTGGGGTGACTGCAGGAGCGAGAAGGAAAAGGAGAGGAGAGAGAGAGAGAGAGAGAGAGAGAGAGAGAGAGAGAGCAATTTATAACGACGCGAACGATTTCCCGAGGACGATTACAGCTCGGCGCGAGTGTCCGCGAGTGTTAAGCGCGGCCGTCGTTCGCGAGAGGCGCGTTTGGATCGATAAATTTTTCTGACGTAAACGCGGCCCTCAAACGGCCGGCATTAAGCACGCCGCCGCCGCCGCGTCGTTTATCTGATCCTAAACGGCGTCGCCTTGTCGTCTTGTATCAGCGGGAGCGGTAGTTTCTACGATCGAGTAATTTGCCTGCATAATGCGACTCCTACGCCAAACGCCCACGCATCGGCCGCGGGTTGAGAACCCTCTCTCGGGCGCTTTATACCAGCTATTAGTGATAATTTGTTAGATCGACGACGGGGCACGATCAAATACGATTACGCGCACGAACGTGACGGCTCCGCTCGCACGCACGCACGCACGCACGCACGCACGCACGCACGCACGTGTGCGCGAAACCGCCGGGAAATTCTGCGGCGCGAGGACGTGCGTTAAGTATCTTCCACTTGAAAAGGTGAAAAGTTAATTTGGTAATTCGTCGCGATGATTCCCGGCCTTTGACGCGACCGGACTGCGCGGGACGACGGCTTTCGTCAGCTCGCGCGGGACGTCTCTAACGGCGGGTAATCGCTAATCCTCTTCTTGTTTTCGCCGCGTTAGCTCGCTCTCTTCGCCTATTCTCGCCGAGGGAGAGAATCCCGCCCCCCTCCCCCGCGCACGATCGTTCGGAATAACGGTGCTGTTATAATCACCGTTATCGCGAGCACGTCATGAGATCGACGGAGACGCTCTCTAATCATCTTCGTGAAGGCGCACAAACGCGGATGAGAACGCTTTGATTTTCGTTTATCTCGGAATCGAAATCGCACACGAGCGCGATTCCCATGCCGTGCATTTCTTCGTCCGTGCAGGCTTCTGCGGGAAATACAAATTCGCAGTCCCTCGGCGACGACGACATTTTTGTCACGCCGCGATGCCTTCGCTGCGCGCGACGAATAATGACTCTGTTACGGCTGGAAATTATGGCGCGGATCTCTCTCTCCGCGCGCCGCCGCAGCCGGCAAGAAATTATTTTCTTGCAACGCCTTCCACGAAGCCGCGCGCGCCTCTCGAGTCCTTAAAGTTCTTAGGGCTTCATTCCCGAAGGCCGTAAGAGGAATCACACGTACCTTTCGCGGCGCTTGTTCTCACTTAACGAGATGCGTGTTCTCGCGCTGGGGATATAACCGGCCCGTTGCTTTTCTTACGATCGCCCGGCCCTCGTTGTTTTGCGGCGCGCAAGGCCGCGCGAGCGCGCGGCCGCAGCGCCGAAAAATGCCCGACAATAAAATGCGCGATGCTCGAAGCTCTCCCCCCCCTCTCTCTCTCTCTCTCTCTCTCTCTCTCTCTCTCTCTCTCGCGGTCATTATACGCCGTGAGCATTTTTGCCCGTGTCGCGGCGTTACGCGGCGAAATATCGCGGAGAATGACTTGGGATACGAGACAAACAACCTTATAAATCCGCGGCTGTACGGCGCGATAAATAAAGCGCGCCGGCTCTAAATGCGATACCGATTACGGCGCGCGCACGCGCGCACGATGTGACGATGCGCGGCGGGGGGGGAGGAGAGAGGGGGAAGTCGCGGATTTCTGAAAAGCCGCGAGCAAGGGAGGAAGAGAGACGACGAGAGAGAGAGAGAGAGAGAGAGAGAGAGAGAGAGAGAGAGAGAGAGAGAGAGAGAGAGAGGTGCATTCTTCAGCGCGCGTCCTCGAGCTTGCCCGGCCGCGCTATCATTTCTGTTATCAGCATTATTACCGCTGTTATCGCTGCGTATCGTTGTAACGATCCCAATTACGCATACACGCGCGCGCGCGCACGGCATCCGCGGTATCGCGCGATCGCGGACACACGCGAGCGGTTATTGTTGCTTGCCGAAAATACATTCGAATATTCCCATTAAACGTCAGCCCAATTATCGCGATACCGTCTATTGTTTCGCCGGTCGGATAAAGCGAGTTTTCAATCCGTAGCGTGTGCGCTGCCCCGCTGCGCTGGCCGGTGTTACGTGTAAGGTAAATCGCGCGCACGCTCGGCTCACCCGGGCGGATTAACCGCGAGTTATTGATTTCGGCCACTTGACATTGGCTATTTCGGGGAGAGAGAGAGAGAGAGAGAGAGAGAGAGAGAGAAAGAGAGAGAGAGAGAGAGAGAGAGGGAGAACGGAATCAGGCCAATGACGCGAAACTTCCGCGACTCCGTGGCGTCCGGAGCGACGAACGACCGGGGCTCTCTCTCTCTCTCTCTCTCTCTCTCTCTCTCTCTCTCTCTCTCTCTCTCTCTCTCTCAGTATTCCTTCTTTTGCGTCGGACGACAGAGAGGATGAGGAGGAGAGAAAAGGGAGAGAGGAGACACGACAGTCGGTCGAGTTCGCGTTTATCGCTCTTTCCAGGCCGAAGTTTGAATATTCAGCGGTTTCGCGAAGGGGAATTGCGAATGAGAGCGCGGGAGAACGAGGGAGAGGAGAGGGACGGAGAGGACAGATCGAGTATAAGAGAGAGAGAGAGAGAGAGAGAGGTGAGCGCCGGGACGGGGGTAAGCGAGAGGGGCAAGCAACCCCGGGGAGGAAACGCGCTCGGTGTACCGTCGCAAGAGGGATAAGCCCGGCTGAATCTGGTATACATCCCCCGGTTTAGCAATTAGCATCTTGTATTTCGGATCCGGTGTTTCCGCGGCCGCGGATCCGCAGGAAGAAAACCGGCGGCGGCGGAGGGGGGAGGAGTGCTGAGTCACGACGTTGCCCTATAGCCTCTGAACCCCCGCATCCTCGCGCCAGGCCGGGCGACGTACAAACGTTATTGCATTCGTGCGAGAGAGGGAGGGAGAGAGGAGTCGCCCCGCCGCTGTTCTCCCCGCGCTCGTAATTTAATGGAATTATTTGACGGAGTTACACGCCGTTTTATGCTCGCGTTGAAGGCGGCCGCCGCCTCGTAGTGCCAAGCGCGCGGCACGCCGGCATTAATATGTATACGCAGATGCCGAGCCGATGGAGGAATAAAGCGGAGAGAATACGGGATGATAACGCGCGCGCGCGTGCGCGCGTTCACGCAAATTGCGTGTCGACGCGTCCGCAGAGTCGCGCATTTTTCGATAACGCGCGTGTCCGCCATGGCCGTCGTTCTTTTTTCCACCGTGCCGGCCGTTTCCTTCCTCTCTCCTCTCGCACGCGGTGTCGCGCCATCAGCCGACAAGGTGTCTTGTTGTCTCTTGGTTTTATAAAAGGGAAGAGAAGAGAGAAGCGATCGCGTCTCCATGTTGTATTTGTGCATTCAGATCCACCGATATCAGTTTGGAATGTAGATTTCCCTTCATTCAATTGACGCGCCGCATCGAATGACCTCTCTCAGGTGCAAGCTGAAATCCTTTCGAGGGCGAATAGCGTCTCTCATTTTTCCCTCTTGCCCCCGCCCCGCCCCTCCCCCTATCCTTCAGAGTCTCTCGTACGCGCATCGGCGTTTTTACAATCGACGTGATAGAGACCGGACGACGTTCTTCTCGGCTATTTTGCCGCGCTCCGAATTTTAGGGGATACATTTATCGGGGCAATACGCTCGGACGGGTCCGGGCTCATTACACGCTCAGTCACTTTTTACACTCCGCTGGAAACGCGGTGCGATCGGAAAACCAATATCGTGAAAAGCCGTGACATTTCGCCCGCTGCGATAGAATCGATTCTCCGCCGCGTCGGCGGACGCGCGCGCGCGCGCGCGCGCACGCCCTTTCGGCACGTTTTCGCTTCGAAAATAGCGGGCGTGCGCGATTCCGGGGAAAAAGGCGGCGGGCCACAGCCAGCTTTCCCGTCGCGCGATCCTCATTTCCATGAATTGGGAATTACACGGCGGCGATGTCACGAGTGTGTTCGCCGCCGCGCATGATGCACGCGTCGGGACGCGCACGCACACACACGCGCGCGCGCGTACATGCGGAAGCGCTGCAGGAGCAGCGCGCGTTCAAAGTCCCCTTTAGCGGCGTTTTCAACGCTCTTTCCGCACGGAGAGAATCTCGCTTGCTCAAATATTAAAATAAGCGAGCGGGAGAAGCGGAAACACGCGCGCGGACTTACAAAAGAGATTTTCCACTTTGCCTCGGCGGGGCGCAAACCCGCGCGAACATTTGCGCGGGCAGGGGAGGGAAAGAGGGGGGAGGGAGGGTGGTGATCCCAGGTGGAAAGAGAGACCCCTCGACTTTCGGCGGTGAGAGCCGCGCGCGCGCGCTCTCACTCTCTCTCTCTCTCTCTCTCTCTCTCTCTCTCTCTCTCTCTCTCTCTCTCTCTCGTCTTTCCTTCTCTCGCGGTGTCGACGCGCGAAATATAGCCGCTGCCGACACGAGAATCAAGCATCACGATGCCGCGCGCGCGATTACATCGATCGGAATCTTTGCTCCGATGAGAATGGAGACGTGTGTGCGAGCCGCCGCCGCCGCCGTTGTTGCAATCCGATCGCGTTGCGACAGAGTTGCCGGTATCGTGTGGCATTATCGCGTAACCCACACAGGGTTTTACGATCGGCCCTCTCTGTCTGTGTGCGTGTGTATCGGGCCATTACTAGGTGCCGGATTTTCGATATCGGCCAATACCGGCGCCGGCAGCCGGTATTGGCTCTCAGCATTGGATTACAATCGGACGAGAGAATTCGGGCCCGACACCTCGCACGTAACGAAATCTTGGAAGGGACATTCGAACGAGCGGCGGGCATCAGGAGTGAATCCCTCGTTGCTTCGTGCTTTCGACGATATTGTCCATATCGTTCTTGGGAAGAATGACGGGAATCTCTGCGCGACATTTTTCCGAATAGAAAAATTTTTTTCAGTTCTGTACGAGAAGAACCTGCGACATTCTCCTCATTTTGTAATAATAAAATGTAACCACAGCAATGATCAGGCAGCAGCGGTTGTATCGTAGGTCCCACGTGGGGTAGGTGTGGGAGCGCTGAATGTAAAATATTGGTGTCGCCAGTTATTTATTAACAGAGTATTTACTTGTTGAAAGCCGAGTATGAGAGGGGTTTTGCTTCCTAGCGATAAGTCCACTTGGCTCGCCTGCGGCGAGATACATTTTTTGTCTGATTGCTTTAATCAGCTCTGAGAACGGATCAAGGTTCGCACTCGACGCACTTCCCACCGTCAAAGATACTCGCAGAGGTGACAGTCGAGTTGCTCTGATGGAGCATTGACTCTTTGCAAGCTGAGTCGTTAAAGGTCCTTCCACTGGGATTCAATCATCTGGGTGTTAGCACCGGTTTCTTTGCTCAAATAAATTCGATGCCGTGGTGGCTCGCTTCAAGGTGATTGTACGTTCAAGGTTAGGTTAGGTTGAAGTTAGTTATATATAACGGAGACTCGTCAATTTAGCAAGACGAAATATTGAAATAACATTTTAATATGATGTAATTTTTAAATTTCGTTAGTCATCACTATCAATAACCTCGTAGACGACACTGTTTGTCGTCACGTGATAACATTCGAGCAAATTTTGGGATTTCAAAGGAAGATATAAAAAAAAAACGATCGTTTGAATATTGCTAACTTTATTTGCTCAATAACTTTCTATTTTAGCGTGATCACGGAAATATCACTGAAATTTTGAAAATGTCGAGGTAAAAGTAAAAAATAGTGTCTAATTGTGCTAGGAAGCGAGACTCGTTAAACTCGGCTTCTGTTTAATTACCGGGAGGGGAGGGGGATATTTTATATTTACCTTTCCCATATACTTGGAGATTACAAAATTACAAAAAGTGCAGCTCGCTGGCTCGTGAGAACCTTTTCAGACGAATAATTTTGTCGAAATTCATTTAGGCGAAACGATTCATCGTGTTTATTACATATGGCGTTACGATAATGGCGCTTGTTTCGCGTTGAATTTTTCCGACCGAGACGCGGCGCGCGGCCCTTGGTCGATACCTCGGCGAACAACATTATGGCCAGGCCTCCGGACTCTGTCAAACAAATCGTCGTCACTCGTCGATATCTTCATGTGACAAACGGATGTAGGAGAGTTGTTGCATTTATAAACTACTCTCTCAAAGTGAATCTCAGTGAAACTCACTAAATACACCACTGAATTTTTCAGTGGCATACTTAGCACTGACAATCAGTGTATAATCGCTGATTGACAGTGAGTTTCACTGATTCACTTTGAGAGAGAGAGAGAGAGGGAGAGAGGGAAAGGGAGAGAGAGAGAGAGAGAGAGAGAGAGTAAGAGGCGCTGTCCCACCTCTGATAAGTTGACAATCGTTCCTCTGTATCGCCAATTAAGTGTATGTGATCCAAAACTGAGGATAAACTTGCAGTTAAAAGCACAACTTCTCGACTTCGATTCGAGCGTATCGAAGAGAAGGGAATTTAATCGCACGACGATGTAACGATGTAACGGTGTAACGATGTAACCTGTTTCTTTCGTGTGTCGTAACGTATGAAATGAATGATAATTACATTTTTATAAGCTGTCCTACATACTTGGATTGTGTAAGAATACATAAATATTTATTCCAACTTTCCGAGCATTAGTCGTTGAGTGGCGTTGAGTTTAGCTGGAAAAGAGAACGATACGACATATTAATGTCTACTGCAAAGCTGCGCCGCGCGAGCGTTCCTACAGACAGGTCATTTGATCGTCGTTTTCTCTTCTTTTGTTACAGGTACGTTCACTTCTCCCCGTGCATTCTCTCTCCTCAGGGATATCGACACCGGCTGTTTAGCGGACGCGCTATTCTTACCGCGATCACGTATGTATCTTTGCACGTGTACAGCGCGTCGATATTAATAATGAATGAAGCGGTTGCGCATACGCGATTCGTCCTGTCCCGCTGAAAATTTATGCATACGTCGTTCCCTTTCCATCGGCTATATTAATTCTCGCACTTTGTCCGCCCGTATCAACGCGCGTATCTTCGCGCATTCTTTTACGCGCGCGCGCGCCGGCGTTTCTCGCCGCATTTCGACTCGCTCGCGAAATTTTACCTCACTCCGCTCGATTTTACCTCTCTCTCGAGCTTGCGCAGCGAAGCGTGCGTACGGAATTATGCTCACTTAGTCGAGATAGAATTAACTCTCACGACGGGGCGGGATTATACAGCCGTCGCGCGACGCGACTTTCGACGCGTCGGATCGCCCCCCGAGTCGTTTGTAGAAATCGGATAACTAACATTAGCCGGCGCTAAAGCGCGGAATCGCGTCTCCACGGAGCGTGAATAAAATTTACGATCACGAGAGTCGACGACTCTCCGCGAGATTCGCCGCCGACTCCTCGTCTTCGAGCGAAATCGTTTGTTCGCATCGCGCCGTTTCTTCCGTCGCGCGCTCCTCCTCCGCCTTTCCTCCTTACCTCGCCCGACGACGGCGACGACGTTGCGCTTTTTCTCCTCGGGAGTCGCGCTGCAAGCCGGAATTACAGTCGGCGGAAAATAAGCAGGTGGAACGTAGAACGACATCGAAGGTGGACGGCCTCGAGTGGAGGTTCAAGGAGGGAGATAGGAAGATTATAAGCGTCGCGTTTCATTTGCCACTCTCTCCCATTTCCTCTTTCTCTCTCTCGCTCGCTCACGCGCGCACTGGAACGAGCTTTTTACTCGGGCCCGACTCTTACGGTAATATCCATAACAGAGTCCCTTCCCCTGTGGGCGCTCGGGTGGCCCGTTGCACCCACGCCGTTAAATAGATCGACTATAAAAAAGAAGGGCGATTTCGCCTAAATTGGAGTTGGCGAGAATTAAGATAAAGCGCGCGTAACCGCGAGACCGAAACTCGTCCGCCGTTATTGTTATTATTCGCGACTTTTGCTCCCCCCTCTCTCTCTCTCTCTCTCTCTCCCCCTCCCTCCCTCCACCGTTCTTCGCCGTTCCGTGCGACGATCGTCGCGCGGAATTGCGAGCTGTGTGATAAGAGCGAAACTTATCGCGCGCGATTTGCTTCGAAAGCGAGCGACACTTTGGTGGTCGCTCACCGACTGAAACGAGGAGTGAAACTTTCGAGAGAGAGAAGACACTCGATCGATCGTCGATTGGCGACATTTGCAATCGGCGCGGTGAGATTGAGCGGCGGCCGCAGAATTCCGGCGGATCAAGAGCGACGACGCGGCGGCATCAGAGTCGGTCCTGCCTTGAAAATAGACACGCCGACTGTGTGGGCGGGGGCTGTGTGGCTGCGAACAATTTTGAAAATACCGCAACTGCGGTAAATCTTTTTCGGAGCGATCGCCCCGGTTGATAGGAACCCGCATCGACGCGCTCTGTCGTTCTGTTTATTATGTCATTATCTGCTTGCTCGCCCGGCTGGCGCGCGCGACGCTGTCTCGCGCGATTCAATCGCGCGGCGAGATATCGGTTTTCCGGCGCGTGTTTGGCACGCCTTTCGCCTCTTCCGCTGGAAAACAAATCATCGTCGGAGCACCGAAAATATTTATCCGTCCTCGCGCGCAGCACGCGCGACACCGCGTCGTTCGTTTGGTAAACACCTAAATCGGCCAAATAAACGTCAGCGGGTAACATAACGCGCGCTCTGTGTCTCTCGCTGCGGGCTCTCGTCTTCCCCCGGCTGCTTTTTAGAAAGATCGCTTTTATCTTCCCGGCCCGATCTGCCGGAGCGTCATTCCGCATAGCTTCTCGAACCTACGCTCCCTTTGCCGCGTATCGAGTTGTTTTCGATTAATGCCGCGGTCAAGTTACGAATCTCTTGTCGTTCAGTCTCAACACGGAGTGATTAAATTGCCCCTGTTTCGCAAAGTGCAATCGGCATGACAATAAAGGTCGGAAGTGGGAATCGCGTCCCGCCGTCTCTGCAAATATCGAAAGTTGAGAGAGAGGGGGGGGGAGGGGGAGAGAGAGAGAGAGAGAGAGAGAGAGAGAGAACTAATTCAGTAACCGTACAATTAAAACGAACATTGTTTATTTCCTTCTTTCTCTCGTCCCAAGATATGTAAATGCGTTTTAACCGATCTGCCTGCGGTTCTCTCTTAGGGCTGTTTCGGGGTAATAATCTTCGATTAAGGGACGCGCTCTCTCGCGTCCCGCTTTTGACCTCTTGCGAATCGCGGGCGAACACGTAGGTTGCGCATTTTCGGTTGCGCGACTGTAATCGAGAAAAGGCACCTATCGCCGTTTGATATCTCTTATCTCGCCGAGAGCATGAATCCCCTGCCCCCTATCGCGAGTCTCCCCTGTTGCTTCCTGCTTTAAGCAAAGCAGAGGAGAAATACTTAATACGCGTCCCTCTCGCGTTTCTTTCTAAAGACCGCTTTTATCGTGATTCCCTTCGACTCGTCGAGCATCCCCCGTGTTTACGCCGATCTTTTGTCGACGATTCCGCGGCAGGCGGGAGGGCTGACGAAGAGAGGGTCGCGCGGACAGGCAGGCAGGCAGGCAGGCAGGCAGGCAGGCAGGCAGGCAGCGGAGAGAGCAGAGAGGCGAGAGAGTCTTCCGGCTGGGAGCCGACGGTCGCGAAAGCTTTTACGAAAGCTCTCCTGTTTTTGTGTTTACGCGCGCGAACGGGAGGAAAAGCGCGCGTGGAAAGCGGCGGCGGGAGGAGGTGGAGGTGGTGGAGGAGGTGCGGAGGGAGGATGCCGTAGATATGCTGGTCGTATCTGCGGCAGTAAATACGAAGATTATCTTCTGGCTGTTCCCGAGGACGGTGTCGCGATGCCCGACGACGCGCGGGCGGACTTACTACAGCAGCGGGGTGCGAGGGGAGGAGGGAGTGGGGCTCCTGATAGAAGGCTAAGTGCATTTGGCCAGCTTCCAGCCGAACGACGAGCCGTGCACGGCTTTTCTGAGCGGGAAATCACCGTGGCGATCCCTCCTCTCGCCTCGTTTCGCCTCATCTCGCGACGGAACGCCCGTCACCTGCCTTCTTTCTTCCTCCTTTCGACTCGCCGGTTTCACCCCCTTGTCCAGCCGTGTACGCCGCGCAGTGGCGCTCATCCGCTGCTAGACGCCGGGAATGATGGTGCAGTTAAAGATCGAGGGACGCGACGGAGGCGAGCGATTTAGGAGAGACGGAGGTATCCTGAAATCTCTCGGATATCGCGGGGGACGATGATGTCGTTCGGAGCTCGGATATCGAGCTTGGAAATCTTCCATTGGACAAACCACACTCGGTCGCAGGGAGGACGGAAGGAGAGAGAGAGAGAGAGAGAGAGAGAGAGAGAGAGAGAGACGGGAAAGATGGAAATGTGGAGAGAATTATTTCTCGATCCTTCTCGCGTCGCTCAAAGTCCTCCTTCTTATCCTCATTAAGAGCTGCTCGATCTCTCGATAGCAGCACTCTGCTGCCAGCTCACCCTTGACCCTCGAGGATCTTTCTTTCTTTTTTTTTTTTTCTTTTTTCTTTTTTCTGAAGCGAATGGGAACATCAGCGCGATAACACGCGACGGACGTAAAAGCCACGTTATAAAGTGGCGTCCCGGGGTAAGAAGATTGAAAGCCACTGCCCTGAAACATCGTCGTGGAGTCTCTCTAGCGTTCAATCCCCTCGAAGTTTTCCCCGGCCTCTGCTGTCACCCTCTAAGCCAAGATTCAAGCTCCGCTCGTCGTCCGTCCGCGACGGTAAAGGTTTCTGGAAATCGCGTCGGAGCTTTCGTATAAGCGCTCGCTATGAGGAAACCCGATGGAATTCCCGACGACGTATCGCGACGTCTGACTCGCGATGTGCCTTTGGACGCCGTGGTGTGTTTGTAAAATATCCCATGAGTGCGATCTAACGTCCCATAGACCGACACACACACACACACACACAGATGCACACACGCCTCGTTAGCCGCGGTCGAAGGCTTTAACCCTTAAAAAGAGAAAAGAGAATAACCGTGGAGAATATTAGCCAGGGTTCGTTTCACGTTTAAAAATATATTTGCGTAGTGAGGAAAGAGAGGTTCTATTACAAAGAAGAGTCGCGAAAGCCACGCCGTTACTCTCGTCGTTGTAAATCACGTCGCGGAATTAACAACGCGCGGAATAGATTTCAGCGGCTCACGAATTCGCTTTCATACGCGCGCGCGCGCGCGCGCGTGTGTGTGTGTATGACATTAGCGTGCTTTTATTATCTCTCGCCTATGTCTATCCCGGGGTATAGCCTGCCTCCGCTCCGACGATGATAAAAGCCTCTGAATATTTTGAGCTACAAACTCTCGTCCGCGCTTTTGTTTCGGTGCTTTGTAGTCCGAAGATAGCCAGCCCGTATAGAGCGTCTTGTAAAAACCACTTGAGTGGCGGAACGTGAAGGTGCAGCACCGCCAAGGGATGCGAAAAAGCTTGCTGAGACACATTAGTCTCGGCGAGGGTCAACGAGTGAAAATAAATGGCCCATTACTTGGTCGTGAGGGTACCTCCACCGCCATGTCTCTGCTATACTTCTCCAGCCGTCTGTCTCTCTCTCTCTCTCTCCCCTCCTCGTCCCTCTTCCTCCTCTCTCCTCTCACCTCTCCGGCCTTAGAATTTAACGGACCGACGATATACGAGCTAGCATCGAGAATAATAGAACGTAAATACCGCGATAAAACGATAGAGGACCTGTTACGCCGTTCTCATCCTCAGCCGGGCGCGACCGTAAATTAATGTCTGTGCTCGTAGAACGCGCGCGATTGAGGTGGAGAGAGAGAGAGAGAGAGAGAGAGAGAGAGAGAGAGCAAACTCGGCGAGTTCACTCGCGCGCGTTTACGGAAAAAGAAAAAAAAAATAACATTTCGCTGGCGCTGAAAAACAGGATGTTTAGCTTTTAAATAATAACGAGTTAATGAGATGACAAAAAATGATGTCGCGCAAAAAAGAACAGGATTGCGAAAAGGATACAGAGTCTCCCTGCGCAAACTTCCTGTTGACCGCGCGCTTCGTCGCTCGCTCGCTTCTCTCGAAGCCACGATTCTCGGCCACGAGCGAACGCGTTCACTCCCCCCTCCTGCCCGCCCTCTGTGCGTCTGACGACTCGGCGTGCGGAAATCGCTCACCTGCTCCGGCGGGCGCGCCGACGCGGTCGACGCGGCTGGAACACGGGCCAAACAAAAATCGCTAGCCGTCCCCCGTGGGCCAGCGGGAGAATTAATTGGCGACGTGAACGAACGCGTGCCCGGAATCACTTTCGCGGGGCTTTTTCTCGGCGGCGGGATATCGGGCCGTGAATCGATGCGGCCGAAGTAGTTGAACCGGTAGCCCCCGGTAGGCGCGGTGCTTTTAAAGCGATATCCATCGCTTTCATATCGGGGGAAATTCCAGCTCCAGCGAGCATCGCACCTTACAAACCAAGCCAAGAGCACACACACACACACACACACACACACGAGCGCGTACGTATCACATCGTCCGAGAGTAGCGAATGAAAAGAATGGACGGTCCGGGGATAAAAGTTGAGGCGGTGAAATTCAGAGTACGTGAGTTTTTATTCATTTTACGCTGACGTGCGCTGACGTAAGCGCGACTCGAGGGCCAAAGTGACATTTCAGCGCGCTATGCGCGCGCGACACGCATTGTTCCGAACGACGAGTGGGGTCGAGCGCGGGCCACGTGAAGACGGCCTTCGGAGCCGGAATCCTCGCGGATACGATCCGCGACACCCGATGAGATCCCGTCGTGACTCCCCCCGAGACGAGAGGCGCGAGAGTCGTTGCCTCTTTTTCTCGTTGTCTCGCGCCGGCGAACGCCCGAGACCGAAATCAACGTCCGATAGCGAGGCGGCGAGTTGTCGTTCGCGCGAGGCCTTCGGCTGTGCGAACACACCGAGTGGAAACGCGCGCGACGAAGGAGTCGCGGCGGACATGGGCGGATAGGCCTCGTCGCTACCTTAATTACGTTAGTCACATTACGCGACGTTTCTCCCTTGTTTCGTGAGTCGCCGCCATGCGACCCCCGGTAAACGATGCCGGCGTGAACGTCGGTACAAAGCCACCCCAACGCGTAGTCGCCCCGTAGAGCGTAGTGCGACAGGGACGTGAATCGACCGAGCCCGGTACTCGCGCGTACGGCATCGTCGCCACGGCGCCGCTTTCTTTTATCGTCCGGCGTTAATTTAATTCGGCCAGGTGCTGCTGCGACGTTAATTTCGCGACGGGTTCATTGTCCACGTGCGTGTCGCACCGAGGGGTGAGGAGGCAGGTCGGCGGGTGTGCAACACGCGAGTAATAACTTTCGGCTCCGCAGAAAAGCGATAAGACGCGAGGGGGGGGGGGGCAGACTTGGTAATTTGTGAGGCTCGCTCGGAAGTGTCTAAAGAGCGAACGCGGGCGTCTTTCTCTCGAGCTTCGCCTCTCCAAGCTGGTATCTCCGTTTGAAGAGGCGGGAAATCGCGCGGCAGATTCGTCCCGCGATTACTCGATTTTTCATCGCACGCTCGTTACCTCGTCGGCGCGGGCGCGGGCTCGTCGCGCGTCGGTGATCGGCGCGAAAGTCAAACACAAATATCCGATCTAATTATGCGGGGCGGCCGCTCCGGCGGTGGAAATTCGGCGGAGCGACAACCGTCTGGGTAAATAAGCGAAGTTGCGTGAAAGCCAGTTTGAGGCTGAATAAGCTCGCGCTAAACGCCAAGTCGGATCGAAATAACGTATTTGCCGCTGTGGCTCGCGATGACTCGCGCGCGCGCGCGCGCACCGTTCACCACAGTCTATCGCACCGGCAACTTCGCCTCGCCGCCTCCCTCCCTCCCTCCGTCTCTTCTCATCTACATTCCCTTTAATCACCCTCTCGCTTCCTTTTATCGTCCGCCGTTCGTTTCATTCGGCCAGGTGCGCGACGTTAATTTCGTGGCGAGTTTAGTAACCGCGCGCTCGCCGATGCAGCGGCCGTCGATCGGGCTCTTTTACTCTCGTCTCGACTTTCGTCGCGAGACAACGCGACCAAGAGCGTTTCTCAAAGGGAGCGCGCCGCGAAGGAACCGCGTGCGCGCGGTTCCGATTTCATCGGAACATTGAGAAGTACGCGCTCGCGTTCAATTAAATCCCCGGCTAGTAGACATCGCCGCCGGTGGCCGTTATCGAGCGCGTTTCCTCCGCGACTCGATCGAGAGAGAGAGAGAGAGAGAGAGAGAGAGACTTCTTTTCTTCGTTCAGATATATGCAAACAGCTCGCAATGCACTCCGCCGCGGCCGTCGGTATCTGTGAAAAATTGCAACGACCGATTGAACGCGCCGCGTCCTCTCTATCGCGGCGCGGCCGTCGAGAAAAATCCTTATCTCGGCGCTCGGGACGCGGCTCGTTCGGCGATTTTTCGCTCTCAATTTACGGATCGCGGAAGACGGCTTTATCTGGCCGACCCCGGCGCCGATCGCTCTTGATCAAGTCTCTCGCGTTCGCGTGACCCCGCGAGACGCGTTCGACAAGGGAACACGCTCGGCGAGAGGAACGACGAGAGCGATGTGAGCGGGAGAGAAAGACGAGGGGGGAGGGCAGGCCGACGGAGCGAGGAGGGTGGGTTGGGTAGCGGCGTGTACATGTAAGCGGGTAACGCTTCGTGCATGCCAATCGTAGGTCGTATATCTCGTGGCACTTAGGACGATCGTATCTCGGTCGACGGAGGGCGCGCTTGTACGTACGGCCGCGGTAACGTACGAACGAACGAACGAACGAACGAACGAACGAACGAACGAACGGACGGACGGCCAGAACTCGGCTGCCCGGTGAAACAGGATGTTCGGTTTTATCCCATCCGCGGCATCGTATCGTCGGATACAAATTGCGCTTTTAACTTACGATGATGGACGACCGCGATCGTAACTCGACGAGCCGGGCCTACGGGATTGCGTATCCGGTGTCTGTCATCCCTCGTTCCCGCCTTTGAGCGGGACGACTTCAGAGACGCTTAATTTCGCTCTCGGATTACCGGTCGCCCGCGTCCGTCCATTCGCTCGTTCGTTCGTTCGTTCGCGTCGGGGCTCTCGAATTATCCGAGTTACGCGGATCCGCGATCCACGGCCGATATTTCCGTCCTTGTCTAGTGTGTCGTGTCTCTCTCTCTCTCTCTCTCTCTCTCGTTTTTCCTTCCCTCTTTCATCGTCGCGCGCCTTCAAACGCGGCTGCGCTTTCCGCACGAGGAAGCACGCGGTATAATAATTCGACACTCAGGCAGGGGCGCGCGCATGGGTCTTTAATTAACGATTATAGGCTCCCACGGTCATAATTCAAGCCACCACTCTCGGCGACCCGGCGTCGTTCACCCTTTCCGTCGTGCGGACCGTGCGGTCACGCGGGTTCCTTTACCCCTCCCCCCCTCGCCCTTCGTCTTTGACTCATGATTTTCGCGGTGCGGTTACGGTCGCAGAAAAACGAGCGATCTGTTTCAGCCGGCCGGGCGAGGCGGGGCGGAGCGGAGCGGGGCGAGACGCGCGCGGATGGACCGAGCCTTGCGGTCGTTGTTACCGCAAATGTGTCGAACAGTTTATACGGGTTATCGTGTACGTAGTGTAATATGTATCGGGAATCAACTATAACGGCGCCCGACATATCGTATATCTTATTCCGAGACGTCGACGCGGATCGCATTCGTTGACGTTTACAAACTGTTACGCGGCTCTCGACGGTTACATCAGTGTTATTCCGCTCATTATCGAACGTCACGTTTTAATTCGATCATCACCGCGAGGAGATGAGATGCTACAACGACCAGCGTTTGTCGGATCCTGGCTAGGATGCTCGAGAATGCATTTGTTTCGCTAATTGAGGCTGTGCAGCTTCAAACGATTTTTATGCCTCACGAGTAATTAAAGATCGAGTCTAAGATATGTCGTACACGTCATGCACCTCGCTGTAAAAGGCTCGTGCCAGGCGTGCGCATATATTATCGTCAACGTCCAGACATAATGTTAAACATGTCTCGACTATCGAGTATTCCTTATCCATTGATGTGTTGCGAAAGTAGATTTCCTGTCGAGGAGTGAGTGCGCGAAAGTCTCGATGAATTTTCCGACAAAAATGTTGATTTCATCGAGGCGACTTACTCCGTCAGTGATCATTTCCTTTCTTGTTTATCTCTGGTGGTGCGTCGTACGCATCTACGTGTATCTGTAGACGCTGCCGCAGAGATGAATCGGTCTCGCGCATCCTTGAGAAATGCATCCGAGGACTTTCGCACATCTTCCAAATCTAGCGACGCTCTTCCATCGATGACACGGTTCTAATTTGCGACAGCAGGTCGCTTTTCTGAGACTCGACAGACAGTTCCCCGAGCAGGCCGCTTCCGCTTGCCCTCGCGAGGCCGACTGTGGATCAAATCGCAAGCGCGCGCTCTCGATCGCGCAGGCGGCCGCGTTCCCCGCGTTCCGCGGAGGCGTGCTTTGCGAAAAATGCCAGCCTAGAGCGGACCTTGGGAGATTCCCCGTCGATCGGAGGCCCACTCCCACGCGCTCCCTCGCCGCGGCCGGCGCGTGGCTTCGCAAGCATAACTCCGCCAGTCGTTCAAGGTGAGACACATCACGCTGGAAGTCGTGCATCACTCCCCCCCGTATCCTTGACTCGACACCGC
Organism: Harpegnathos saltator; assembly: GCF_003227715.2. Classification (NCBI taxonomy): domain Eukaryota; kingdom Metazoa; phylum Arthropoda; class Insecta; order Hymenoptera; family Formicidae; genus Harpegnathos; species Harpegnathos saltator. The sequence goes on along the minus strand of NW_020230531.1, from coordinate 1,857,219 downwards.
GGACCCGCATTTTATGCCGGCTAGGGAGCAGCCGGTGGAAGTTTATCGGCCCCGCTACACCACTCCAGCGCCAACCTCCAGACGACCCCGCCGCGTGCGTTACGTGTGTGTGAAGGATAAAATAATGTCGCGTCGCCGCCGCGCCTTTGCTAGCGTGGCTGCGTGTGTCGCTCGCGTGCGGCTTTCACGAATGACGTGGCTCGTAATTCGCGGCGAAGCAAGCCTCGGCCGCTCCGCCGCGCCGGAGAGACTCAATCAACGTCTCTCTCTCTCTCTCTCTCTCTCTCTCTCTCTCTCTCTCGGCCGGGTCGCTGAATTTTTGCAGATTTCTAATTAACGCCGGCCAGATGAGGCGAGATACGAGTTGCGCGACGAAAGTCCACGCGCGGTCTCTTCGTTGCTTGCGAAGGCCGAGAGTCGTGTGTCTCTCTTCGCATAAGAAGCTGTATCCTTTTTCGGGTGGTTGCCGTAGACAGTAGCAGTCTTGTTATTGACTCTCGCTATGAGAAATCTGTAATTTGGAATACTCGGCGGGAATTTTTATTCGCGTCGTTCTCTCGCCCGTCGCACGGCTCGCCCGGCTCACGTCGCTTCACGTCGCTCTGGGAATGGGAGATTTGTATTCTCCGTGCTCGCTCTCTCTCTCTCTCTCTCTCTCTCTCTCTCTCTCTCTCTCTCTCTCTCTCTCTCTCTCTCGGCTCTTATTTCCAGTTTATTTCTGCGCTCACGCTGTCACGATGGACCCGCATTTTACGTCCGCGGGAACCGACATCAGTTTATCGTCCGTGGAACACGTCGCCCGAGTCAACCCGGACGACCCGGCGCGCGTTACGTGTTGTTCGGTCTTCACTGTCATGCTCTTGCGGAACACGTTTCTTTCGTTTTGTCGACCGCGAGGCGATACACGACGAGACCGATGATTTCCAGGCTCCTTTGCCCGTTTCGCCAAGCTCTCGCTCGTTTTTCGCTCACGCTCTTTAATCATTTGCACTCGAGGAATATATTTCCACACTTTCTTCCACCAACTTGATAATTATACGTAATAAATTGCACGTAATTTATCGTGAAAAATTTATAATTGCTTTCTGGCTGAGGAAAGGAAACGATGAAATTTATCATTTGTTCACATAAATTTATTGGAAAAATTTGTCAAATTTTACATCTTATGTAGTTTTTTAAAGCGCGATCCATTTTACTCTTCTATTGCTCTCTGTCTTTCAATCTTTTTTTATGCCAGCATACCTGGCATTTCGAGCTGCCGGAATAAATGCTCGTGTCAGCTGTGCTGGCATTCCGAGTGTAAAAGGTTAAAACGTGCGCGTCACCGATCGATATGCGCTGAGAGAAAAAATTGTTATCATGTCGTCAGAATTATAATCGTTTTCAGCGCAAGAATTTACGCAACAATATACGTGCAACGTATCGCTATTAACACTATAGTGACGCTTATTAATGAATCCATTCGTTCATTACGCGACTGTAGTCGTCGCAGGTACTAAAAGTTTCTTCTCAATGTGCGCACGCGTGTTTTACGAACAACTTGCTCGCCTTTCAAACGGCAAGATAAGCGACTGTAGCTAAGCGAATTTAGTAATTTCTTTCCGAAACTCGTAAGCCGAGCAATCTGTGCTCGACCATGTTTCGCAGAGAAAAAAAAATTCCTCCGCGACATGCCTGCAACGTGTCCGTTGTTCGTTGACTGCTCGGCGCGAAGCACGCAGAACTCTGCGAATAACACAAAAGATTCGTCAACGTCGTCCGCGCGTGGAACGTTTTCCACGCGCGACGAAACTCCTCCAAAGCGCCGCGACTTATCTTCGTGACTGCAAGTAATTGAACAAAGTCCCGCTACTCCCTAAATGGTTTCCGCAAGCGCGCCGTTAAATCGACGTCTTCGCCTGCCTCTGTGCAGCGTCCAGTTGTTGTTCCCCATGTAACGCAGATTTTGCACTTTGCGCAACACGTTCCCGCCTCCTCAGCCGCGCGGTTCTCATGAAAACTCGCGACGACGAACCCTTGACCCAAACGCTCATCGCCTGGCCGCATCGTTCCCGTTTGAGAACACGCGGTTAACCTCCAAACGGCGGCCCATCGCGGTGTGTCCCGCGTGTACAGGAACGCGCATTAATTCGCGCCACGAGGAGGAGTGTTGTTTTTCCCCCCGCTCTGGCCACTTATTCTCCGCTAGTTGTCGCAGCGCGAAATTGTCTCGGAACAGATCGTCAATTCAAGCAATAGAGGCCGCTCTGTGTTTCCAGAATATTGTAAAGAAGTTTTTACCAATAGACCGGGCGGGGAGGGGGGCATGAGTCATCACGCTTAGGCATTTGTTTACATTTCGCGACTAGACTAGACCCGGCCGCGGCAGCTCCGACAGCTGGCGGAGAAATAACGGTCGGAGTGTGAGTGGGGGACGCAACGATAAATCGATAGTATCCGAAGTATATCGATGTATCGAGAGACAAGTATCGAATATTTATCGATATTTTTTTTTATCTCCGATAAAGTCGATATGTCGATATGAATTTTATTGGTATTTCGTATTTTTCAGTTACAGCCAGCTCTGGGAGAACCTATTGCGGTTCTACGACCGAGATGAAAATTACAAAAGTGAATTCACTAGAATATATATATATATATATATATATATATATATTATGTAATTGGTCGATGTCTAGTAAATCCGCTCACTTTTATCATTTTCACCTGAATCGTTGATGACCGTAATATAGATCTCCTGCTGCCATGTATGCGGTGATATCCGGCAAACGACTGCGGTTTATTATATATATTTTCTAATAAGAATATGACGATAAATTATACGAAGATAAAAATTTTTCGTGTATGCATACGCCTGTATGTATAAATTGTTTTTATATAGATATCGATATAAATATCGATATTTTTCAAAGTTATCGATATTATCGTTATTGATGGCTCTAAATGACGATAATATCGTTATCGATATCTCGAGAAACCGTTCGGTATCCCTAAGTGTGAGAGGGAGAACAACGTCGCTTCTCCTCTCGCGGCGCGAATTAATGCGCGCCACTGTACATCAGATACCAGGCTGTACCTTGTTGCTGCCTCGCCGGGTCCGCAATGTCTCGGCTACGCACGGCCGCGGACGCCGTCGGTGTTCCTTCACGGTCTGATTCGCCCCGCGCGCGGCCTCTACGCGCCGTCGCGTTTTTACTCGATCTCGCAGTTCCGAAATGCTGCACAACGCCGCTTATAAGATGTTATCGTAAAGGGGGAGAACAATGAGAGCGCACGGTGGTCGCGTTTACGTGTGTACCGTTTCGCGCTTTGCCGCGTGTCCGCGCGGGGCAGTTTTGTCGGACGCGTTATCGTCCACTTGAGCGACGTCGTCGTTGTCGTCGTCGTCGTCGTCGTCGTCGTCGACGTCGTCGACGTGAAACTTGCCGTCCGCGAAGAAGCTAGATAATAACGCGCTACGTTCGCAACGCGATATTCGCAACAATCGGACTTTATTCGGCGGGAATAGCTCGGCTGGCTCGTCATATATTATCATACCATTAGCATCGATGAATTCGTGGAAGCGTCTCATTTGCATTTCGAGCTCCGCTATACACACACACACACACACATACACGTACACGCGCGCGCGCGCGCGAACACATCCCACGGACATCTCCATCGACCGGCGTGTCTCGCTGACTATTCAAGGTCAGCCGGGCTCCGCCACGTGGCAGTGACACATGCGTCGAGGCCGGATAAAAAAGGCCACCCGAAAAATGGACGAATGCCTCCGTTGAAAGTTCGGGTGCGATCTTGACAAATGATTTCCTTCGCGCTCGAAAGGAGCGATCTCCTTCGGGCGCGACAGAAAATTTTAATTGAATTGCGTAACGTTTGTAACGAGTCCGGGAGAAACGGGTTCTCTCTCTCTCTCTCTCTCTCTCTCTCTCACTCTCTCTCTTTCTCTCTCTCTCTCTCTCTCTCTGCTGGGCGAGAAAAAGAAAAACGAGAGTCGCCTAAATGTGCGTAATTCCGTCTGACAAATCATCGTCGTCGAGATATGTGTTTTCGGCGACCTGAAGCGTTTCGGAAGCGAGGCCGTATGTTATTTCTCTCTCTCTCTCTCTCTCTCTCTCTCTCTTTTCGCGTTCTCATGAAATCTGCATACCGCCAATTAAGGATATCGCGCTCGAACATCGGAATACATCACGCAGCCGGTAATCGCTGCCGCTGCATCGATGGACGCGCGTTCGCATGCATAAAAAATGGCGCGGAGGGTTGGTTCGGCGATCGTAAAAACCGATGCTCCGGGCGCTCGCACGAGTTTCCGGTATTATAACGCTCGCGCCGCGGCCGCCGGGGAATCGGCAATGAGTTACGACACGGCGCGCCGCGCGCGCGCTGGTCTTTCGTCGTTGTACACTCGCGCGCCTACCTTCGGATTAGGCTGCTCGCCGCGCCATTATGAGCGGAACAATAATGGTCCGTTAAAGATAGCCGCTGCTTCCTTTGTTGGCCCGTCCAAGACAAGCGCGCGTTACGCAATGGCGCAATAATGCTCACATTAATAATCACGGGGAGGCTCGTAACTCGACAGAGTCAAGGCCAAATGGCCCCCTTCGATATAAAAATAGCGTTTCCTCGATATTCGCACCCACACACACACACACGCGTGCGCGCGCGCGCGCGCGCGTTCGTGCCGATTGCGGAATGTTGGGTGAACAAACTTTTGGAGAGCGGCAGGATAGATCTCGGAATGCTGCGAAAAAAAAGAAGACGAAGGACGCAGATTTCACGAACCGCCGCATTTGCGAGGTAGCATTCTGTGTTTATCTCTCGCACGTTTAATCGCGCGCGAAATTCGCGCGCGCGCGCGTGCGCGCCCGAGATGAATTATTAATGGCGCGCTTATCGCGCGCGCGGCTGGCCGCGGCGTTTCTCATAGTTTCGGCAACGAATTAGCCGTTCCGCTCGGACACGACGCGCCGATCCAAGCGCAAATTCAACGGAATCTCGCCGCGGCGGCGCGGAGGACGCTTAAATAACGATCGCCGTGAGATAAATTAAGATCGACATAGCGAGACAATTCCCACGCTATTCCCACGTCACCAACCTCTCTCTTTATCCTCCCTTTCCCCCCGCCCTATCCTTCTCTCGTCGCGATCGCGCACGCACGCACGTTCGCTCGGGACGACGAGAAATTAGCGGAGATCACCTGGCGATAAAGCGATGCGAATCTGCTCGAACGCTCGAGAGCCGCCAGCAGCGGGCGGGGGCGGGGGCGGGAGGGAGGAGAGAGAGAGAGGACATGCGGTTAAACCGGCCACGAAGCGATCGGGGGGCGATCGTCGAGAGAGTACAGACGGGGGGGGGGGACTACGCGCTCTTCGGTGTCAAGCGCCAATCAGCTACCAAGCACTACCTCGCCGAGGACGACGAGGGAAGACGAGACGACCGGCCGAGACTCGGCCGGTCGGCCAGTTCGGCAAAATGTGTCCGCTGAGATGATCTCGCCGCCGCGCCGCGCCGCGCCGCCATCCTCTTCTTTTTGGCAGCGCGGGGCGAAATTAATTAAAGCGCCGACGGCGGTCTCCCCCCCGCCCGCGCGATCGGGAAATGATCTTACCGAGCATACCTGGCCGCGGCGCGAAGCTCTCGGACTTACCGGCGCGAACGAGCGTTATTTCCGTCGAGCACGGCGTCGTCGTCGGCCGTGCGCTCGCGAGTCGTGATTAATTATCGCGTGCATGCCGTTGATTGAAATACTTACAGTCGTCCCGGCGGTGTGATATAAACCGCGCGACGCGACGCGGCGCGGCGCGGCGCGGCGCGACAATTTTGACCGCGGGATGTTCATCGCGTTTTTTCTCCTTCCCCTCCCGCGCTCCTCTTCGCCCTCTTCTTCCTTCTGTTTACGGACTCGGCGTTAATTAGTGAGGAGTTCGGGGAAGCAGCGGCGGCGGGAGAGACGCCCTTCCGCCTCTCAGCGCGTGCTTCGCGCTCTCATTAGCAGCGTTTCTTACGAATGCCGCGAGTCACGCGATACGCATAATGACGGTGTATCTGGCCCGGGAGACGTTAAGAATTGTGCGCATCGTGCGATTACATAAACTTTAAGTGCGACGAGACCACAAGGTAGCGCGGATAGCGATCGGGCAGAGAGCGAGAGACGGAGAGAGAGAGAGAGAGAGAGAGAGAGAGAGAGAGTCGCGGCTGCTACGAGGATTGCGCAACGGCCGCCGCGTAGCGGGCGGTCGCGAGAGCGCGAAACAGAGCCGCTCGGACGAGCGAATTCGTCTGTCCCGGTGTGTATTTAGTATCGATTAAACGCAACGGTCACGCGGGGCCACCGTGCGTGATCTTTGTTTTACGGGAGAACGCGCGGCGCGGCACGCGATATCGCGCGACGTGCACACGCATATTGCACGTACATACAGCCGGCGCATGCTATTTTTGTCGCGCGCGCCCGCCGATCCCGCCGAGATTACGTCCCCGGTCAGTACGACTCATTATTACCGCGCGCGCGCGCGCGACGTGGAGGAATTAATGAGGCGGTTGTCGTGCAGCAACCGTCGCTTAGGTGCACTTGGCTCGCGCGAAATAATAGTTCGCACTCCGCTCTCGAGAGCGAACCGCCGCTGGCTGGCTGGCGATCGCGCGGAGTCCCGCGAGGAACGTCGCGACGAATCGTCCGCTTTTTACTTTATAATGCCCGCTGCTACGCGAGGTCGCGCCAGGAACGTGGAAGCTCGGCGCCTTTGTGCCGTCGGGCTGCGGAGGAATGTCGCGAAACGAGCTATCCGTCAAGGAGCAGGCGAGAGAGAGAGAGAGAGAGAGAGAGAGAGAGAGAGAGAAAGAGAGAGCCAATTTCACGGCGCGCCCTTCCCTTCGGCTTCCTCAATCTCGTGGAATTTTACGGCTCGCAGGAGCGAGCGAGCGGAGGATTATAAATATTCGATCTCTTCGGGCGGGCAAGAGCGCAGCTTTACTGTCGCTGGACGATTACGAGCGCTCGGCGAAACGATCGGTATCGACTGCGAGAGCGCGCGCTACCGGCGATGACGTGCAAGTGCGGCGGGCGTGAGTTCACGATATAATACGGTAATAATCGGGCCGATATCTTTATGGCGATAAAGCGAGGTAAAGAAAGCGGCAACACGATCGTAACGTAATCAAGGCGTAGTAGAACACGCCGCGGGACACGCATGCCGCCGGGGCAACAGAATCGGCCGGAATCTCGCCGGTATCTTTTCCGAGCCGTCGCGGCCGAGCGAGAGCGCGCACGTGCGTGCGACTCGTACGCGCCGTTGTGCACCGCTGTCCGTGAGATATATCACGCGTTAATGAAGTCGCCTTATCGGGGCGATTATCGCTCTTAATCTATCCCGAGACGCGGGAAGTCGCAGTCGGGCGACCGCACGTTTTCCGTTCCACCGGACTCTTCGGAGAATCGTCCGCGCTTACCGCTCTGAGGCATTGCCGTTTACCGCTTCAAACGAGACGCCGATTACGCCGAGTATAATGAGAGTCACACAAGCCGCGGAGAAACAATTCCACGCGACGATCGGCCGATTGCGGTCGCGGAATCAGCAGAAAGCGCGCGCGCGCGCGCGCGCGTCAGTCCGAGCTGGGAGAGACGTAAACAATGACGCGGCATTTAGACGTCGGCTTAGATTGATTTGGACTTGATCTCGCGCTCCGAAGTGGCCAAGAGAACTGGTCCAGACGCTCTCGGACGAACGGGGGACGCCCTGTGGCGAGGTCCGTGCCGGGGAGGGAGGCGTCGGCGGGGGAAGGGACGGGTCCTGGCCACGACAGCATTCCATCTCAATCAGAGAGAATATGAATAACAGGCCGCGGTGTGGGCCGCGATCCAAGAACGCAGCTCCGAGAGAGAGAGAGAGAGAGAGAGAGAGAGAGAGAGAGAGAGAGAGAGAGAGAGAGAGAGAGAGAGAGAGAGAGAGCGGATGTACAACACGCACGCATGCATTGCGCGTCTTTTTCATCTCCTCGCACGCGATTCATATCATACGCTTCGACTTTGTTCTCTCTGTCTCTCTGTCTCTTTGTTTCATCGCACGCGCAGATATCCAACATGAAAAAGAAACATTCTTATCCAACATGAAAAAAAACTTTCTTACTGAACGTAAAGGACTGCCTTTATACTCGTCATTTAATTTGTTGTTGCAAAGGGTGTCCTCCGACTCCACGTCAATGGCGACTCCGACTCGCGCCGCGCGCAGTTTGTCTTCCGCACGCGCGCGAGCCTCGTTACAGCATCTACTTAATAATCGAATTGCAGCGGCGGGGAACACGCGGCTGCGGGTCTTCCAGCCCTTCGAGTGTTGAGGCAACACGCTCTCGAAGCCGTACCTCGGAGCGATCCCTTGTGTGCGCACGTTATTTCCATCCTCCACCATCTCAAACAGCGAGCGTGCGCGCGGCATGTTAAGTCAACGGAAGCATTATATGTCGCGACGCCAAGGGGAAAGAGGGAGGGGTGATTACGTGCGCGGTGGATCCTTTTATTAAAATGAACAAACCTATCCTCCGTCTTATCTAAGAATACGCGAGACGCACACATATGCGCGCGCGCGCGCGGCAGGCATATTTACTTTAATCTCGGGATATTCATCAAATATCATTTTCCGCTCACGACGTGTCGTTTATCTTCTCCTCCTTCCCCTGCCCCCCTTTCCTCGGCCCGCCCGGGCGGTTAATTAATGACTTTTAAACTTGGTATCTGCAGATAATACACTTCCTCGGTCTACACTTTGTCGGTTAGAGCTTTGCCAATCTCGCTGGCTTCCGGTCTTTGTGCCCGCGAATCGAACACGACGCGCTTCTATACGTGCCGTTTTTTTATTTTTAGCGTCGTCGTCCTTGACGTTTCATGGCGCGCGCGCGCGAGAGAGAGAGAGAGAGAGAGAGAGAGAAAGAGGGGCTTATCGGTTAGACATACATTTATTATTTAATTCGACTGGGTTGCGCTCGATGAGTTAATTACAGCCATCATCCTTCCCTCCCCTCCCCCCCTCTCTCTCTCTCTCTCTGTCTTGCTCGCTCCGTCTCTTTTTGTTGGTTGTTTGATGCAACGATAAACCGGCGACCGAGCTTCTGCTGATCAAACCTTCATTGTACACACAAACATTTATCTTCGTTGATCCTAACAGATTATCCCCTTCTTTTGTCTATTCCGTTTTTTCCTCTCCCCTTTTAATTTACCGGCCCCGCGGTGTATCACCTTATAAAGGGTTAAACGCTAATGCGCGCGCCGGCGATCGCCGCGCGGCAAAGCCGAAAACGTCGGACGGAATCGATTTCCCTCCCGTTAACTCGCCTTCTCGATCCAGCCTCGCGCGCGCGTTCCGCTCCGCTCGCTCTTTGTCTCTCGCTTTCTCTCGCGGAGCGGCTCGCGTCATTACGCGCGGCCTCTCCTTTATACAACGAATTACCGGAGATTTATGCCCGCTTCGTGTCCCGACTCGCGTATAACCGGCCGTCCAATTATTTTCAATTACCGTGGGCCGGCGCGCGTACCGGCTCATAATTTCCTAGTTCCATTTTCGGTTCGGCCCGACCGAGCGAGCGAGAGAGCGAGAGAGCGAGAGAGCGAGAGAGAGAGCGAGAGGGAGGGAGGGAGAGACGTCGAGGAGCGAAGCTCCGCGTCGATTCCTCGTTCCACGTGGACCGCGGTAATTATCCACGTCGCCGCTCTGGTACCCTTTTAACTGTCATCAGCGCGAAGGGCGGTCTTTGATACTCGCGCGTTTATCATGCATTCTGTCCGTGCGCGCGAAGGAAGGTGGATGAAAAATTCGACGCTGCTTTTTACCTGGCCTCCGCGGGAAAGGTGAGTGCGATCCAATCTCTCGATTGGAATCTTGCGCGCCTTGGCACGAGAGAGCGACGTTTAATCTTCCCGCGTTATCTCCATCACGTGCTCGATCGTTCGACGTAATCGGTCTATCGACGGTCTATCTTTCGGGAGATTCGGTCGTTCGTCTCTCCGCCGAGAGAGCGTACCCGCCACGTCACTCCTCGTAAATATGTCCCCACTTTCGGAAGCCGGGACGAAGGGGAAGACCTTTCCTCCTCCTTCTGTCTTTATCATCGGCCACGATACCCGTAAAATTCACAGGCGCGCGTCGCTCAGGAGGATCCGCGCGCGCGCGAGTACGAGCTTCACCGCGCCCGGCAAAGCCAGGCGGAATTTCAAAAGATCGCGTCGTCTTTGAGATTCAAGCCGGCGTGCCGGTAGCATCCAGTCGGCGTTGACAGTTTCAGGGGGCGTTTGTTGTCAACGGCGCTGTGCGTGGCTCGCATTAGCGCCATTAACGAGCGCTCCCGCGGCATAGACGACGACAGACGGGCCTCGGCGCACGGCGGAGCCTCGCTGCCGCTAATTGGTTATGCATCGCCGGAAATTGTAAAGTCTGGGGTCGCGCTACCGCGCGACGACGACGACGACGACGACGACGGCCGGCCGGCTGCGCTGTATCGCCGCGCGAAATCTGGAAGCTCGTCGATACCTGCGCGCTCGTCCGGACGGCGAGGCCGCTTTCTGGCGAAAAGTCACGCCGCCAAATGGCCGAGCCGAGCGCGCGGTCGTTCGATCGGGGTTACAAGCGCACGTCTGATTAGCGTCCGCTCTCGTGCCGCTGTCGCGTAGGTGGACGTTCTTTTGTTTTCTTTTTTTCTTCTTTTTTTTTCTTTTCGTCGGGGCCGCGAATGCCGGCGGTAAAGGAGAAAAGTGCTTGAGAGTGCTTCGACGAAGTGGGCTGATCGCGTTGGTTACGCAGGTGCTGCATCGCCCCGAGGACGGACGCATTGTGCGCTTGAGAAACAGCAACCGCGTAATGAAGGAAAGATTTTTCTTTTTCTAATTCGACACTCGCTTCTGTTTGTGATTAATATATAACGAGTTGATCGTCGGGACAAGAGACGCGATAAGAGCCTTCCGTTCCGCAGGAGGATTTTTCCCCTCGAACGTTGCTTCGTCCGTTGTTCGCTTCGATTAACCCTTTGAGGATACGACTATGAATGAAATTTCACTCTGTGCGAATTTTCGATCTTATTAAAAGATGTAACCACACTGGCGATTGTGACTTCGTAGATGTTTATTATTTTGTCTGTAAACAATAACAAGAATAGTGAACTTGGGCTGACATTTAATGACAGCTTGTAAAAGTTAAGGAATCATTTTTTGCAACAGACTTGCAACTCAGATCGGAGGTTGATTTTGACGAAACGACAGAGAGAAAACCCAGTCCCCGCCAGTCCCCGGTAAAGTTTGTTCAAACGGTCGCGCGGCCCGACAGCGGAGCGGACAGCGCTACGACGCGCTGGAACGCGGGGTGCGTCTTGGACGCGTCCAGCGCTCGTAACGAATGCGCGCCACCTTCTTCTTCTTCACGGCACACGTGTTTCTCACTGCCAATGCTAAGGCATCGCCCATTGTGAGAGCGTGAAGTAACGTGGTTCCGCCGTGGTTGCCCACGCCGTCGTCCTTCGGAAATATGCGCTAGACCAATGATCGAAGGCTATTTTATGAACCTCGACACCCACGCAGTCGTGGTCGCGCTCGAGCCTCGGCAACGATCGTCGAGATGAAACCTCGGATAGAGACTTGGTGTACCGGCGCGCTTGCGCATGCGCCGTGCACAGTCCTCCCTTGTTTATTCCTCCTGAGCCGTACTCGCCTTTCCTTTAGATCGCCATCGGCGATTTCTCGCTTTATGAATAACTCGCCTTATCGGACGTAATATTTCGCGCATTGGCCGCTAAGGCCGATAAGGCGCGTCGCGCGTCGCGCTGTCCCGAGCGCGTCGTAAAACTCTGCAGGCGCGCGCGCCGATTTCGAGGCGGTGCTTGGCATGCCAGCCGGCCGGCGGGCGAGCCTCGCTTGACGGAGGAATCCTCGCCGCGTGTTATTTCGAGCGTGTATTCTAATTATTCCGATGCGGCAGCGCTTCCAGATAACGCGCGCGCGCGCCTTATGGTCGCTTTTACGAGTGACTTATACGACGCGCCGCAGTTTCCCCGAGACACTTGAAATTCTTTCGTCGGGACTACCGCGGCTGCTAGACGCCGCGCGTCGTGAGTAATGCGTTTCGTTACGGACGCAACTAGCCCGTTACCATCGGCGACGCCGTAAAACGACCGTATCGCGCGTATCCTACAGAGTGGATTTTTCAGGCCGTCCGGACGGAGGAGGTCGCGCTCACTCGCTTTTTACGTCCATCGAGCTTTGTTATGTGCTTTACGCCCGCTCGCCGCTGCGGCGTTCTACACGTGTCCTCTCACGTGTGCGAGAGCGCGGTCGTTAGCTGCTCTGCGCGCCGACGCCTGTTTTTCATTGCCAATGTTAAGGAAAGAGGGGGGAGGAGGGAGAAAAAAGAGAGAGAGAGAGAGAGAGAGAGAGAAACGGCCATTGTCAGTAACACAGTTTTCCCGATGCCCACACGCCGGGCTCCGGAGATATTCGAAGGTTGTTTTATGGAAGTGAAACGAGCGTGACTCCCACGCGCGTGCGCCGGCAAGAGCCGGCTAGCGAGCGAGCGAGCGAGCGAGTCTGCGCATGATGTGCCAGATGATACTGACGCCGGTAATACCTACGTCTATCCATCCACGTTCGGTCGCCAGTATATCTTCCCATTAGTCTCTGCCCACGCCAGGCAACTTCGTGGCACGTGGGTCGTTGACTTTGACTGACTCTCTGTGTGCGCGCTCTCTCATCTCTCTCTCTCTCTCTCTCTCTCTCTCTCTCTCTCTCTCTCTCTCTCTGTCTTTCTCGTCGTCTCTACCGCCGTTTCTGCGCAGTAACGAGCTCGTGCGGAAACTTATCGACGTGCTGAGCTCTCTCTCTCTCTCTCTCTCTCTCTCTCTCTCTCTCTGCCTCGCTCCCCTCTCCCGGCATTAATTACGTACGTATGAGCCGGTTCGAATGGCTATTTCGAAGTCGCGTCCCGTCGGCACTGTAAAGTGGCCCGAGCGGGGCTGTAAAACGTGTAAACCGCGAGTAATTTATGCGCAGAATTTAACGCGAGCAAAACTACGCGGATCACTTTCGGGCGATCGCGCGGGAGAGCGGCTAATTGAGAGCGTGAAAAGAGAGAGAGAGCGAGAGGAGGGGGGATGATCCACTGGTTCGTCGTCGTTTTAATCATCGGGCCGGAGCGCGGCTAGATCAGCGGGCGCGATCGGCGAATGGAACTCGTTTAATTACCAGGACAGACACGACCGGGGCTCACTCGCTCTCTCAGAGCGCTGTAGCACGGGCAGTCGGAATCGTCATGGTAATTATCGCGCGGCTGTGTATCAATCAGCCGTGGATCGAATTTAAAGTTCGCGAGTCGAACTGATTGCGAAATGTCCCGGGGCTGGACGATCCGGCCTGTCCGTCGTCGTCCGGCGGCGCGAGAACCGCCGGCGGACACACGTTGAATTCGCCGCAGCTGGCCGCTGCGATCTCGAGACAGCCGAGAGATAATATCTCTATCTATCCCCGCCGACCGAGAAGCTCACTCTCTCTCTCTCTCTCTCTCTCTCTCGTCTTAACGAAGTCGACGAGGCCCGCGATTGTGCTCGTCATGGGTGGTTCGGCTTTTAATCTTCGTCCCAACGCGAGGCTCGCGTGACTCGCGTCGCCGACATTGGCGACGCGTTTAACGCGCCGGCCGAACGAGTTCTATTCTGCCGCGCATGTCGTCGACTGGCGCGCGCTTTTTCCCCGAGACGCAAGTTACTTGCAAATCGGTTACGGCCGATCACGCGCTCCGCACTCAGCGAAGGCTGCAATTTCTTCAATGACGATTATTCCCGCGCCCTGCTGGCCTCCCCTGCTCTTTCGGCTCGAGCCGAAACGACATTGTGACGCTGTCGTGACACCGAAAACCACTAAATGCCGCTTAAGTCATTGGACGTACGAACGACGGCGGATGTACGGCGGGCCGGCGGGACCACCGGCTGTAATTGCACGGCATTCCTCTCTCTTCGGGAACGCCGTGCACCGTCATTATACACATGGGGGACGCTGCAATTCGCCCTTGCAGCGCCGCCTGACCGCCACTTTTTTCGTCACTTTTGTAATCGGCCCCTCTCACGCCCGTGCACTCTTTCGCGCCGCAAGGTGAACGCACCGGATCGTCGTCGTCGTCGTCGTCGTCGTCGTCGTCGTCGTCGTCGTCGTCGTCGGCGTCGTCGGTACGCAGGCGAAGCGACCCGGCATTCTTCGGGGCGGCGAAACGACACGCTGCGACTCGATACGCACACGTCGATGCCCTCATAGTGATTCGATCGGGTAATTGGCGGCCTTCGCTTTGCCTCGCTCTTGTTTCCACACGATCCCCCGCGGCCGTTTACCCCGATTGCCGCGTTAATTACACACGATGTCGTCGTTTAATTCCTCATCGCGCGCCGACGATGTCTCTAATTTTCCTTCTTACACCTCTCTCTCTCTCTCTCTCTCTCTCTCTCTCTCTCTCGACTCGTTACTTCGCGCCGCAATTATCGCTATTTGCAGAAAATTCAGCGTCCGCGTGTCGTCAGTTGCAGACCTTGGCGAATTATTTACCGAGAAAGGATCTGTCGAGAAGATTTATCCGCGAGATTGCACACGACATAGACGTGCGTAAAATTTCGTCACACAAGCGAAATTCGCGGAAACTTACCTGTCGTCGAGACGCAAGAAACGGCTCGCCCGATACTTTCTCCGGTGAGTGGCCCGCTCGTACTTTTGTCTCGTTACCGGGCCCAAATTAACGCAAGTCGCTTGATCGATTTCTCTTTTCCTTGCCCTCTCCGTCGCGCCGCCACGGCGCGGACTTGCCGCGCTAGGTCTGGTAATTAGCGAATAGCGTGTGTTATTAAAACTCGATTTACATCCGTGTAATGGATGCGGTATAATTAGACTAAATGCTCTCTTTCTCTCTCACGTACGCGAAAGCAATCCCGAAGCGATATCGGAGCAAATACGCGTATCGCTTCTCGCGTAACAGATTTCCACCTTTATTAATGATGACACATGAGCAACGTAATGCACATCCTACTCTTGAAATTACCTTACGGTGTTTCTGCCAAGCGTCGCTGCTCGCTCGCGTGCCACGTCAGCGTTATTATTATTCTCTCATTAAGTATCGGGCGAATAAGGGGGAGAGAAAAAGGATTACCGACGTTGCAGGCCGTGTCGTTGTATTTAGAACGAGAGCTTTCGCTGCAAATGGAAAACCAGCCCCTCCCTCCCACCCACCTACCCCCCGCTGACACGCAGACACGTCGTATTTATAAAGAGATTATTCCGCATTCGATTCTTTTTCCATCTACCTCTTTCCTCTTTTTTCCCCCGTCACGTTTGAAGAATTTTACATCGTCGCGTTAACGGAAATCCCGCCGAACGAGAGGTCACTGACATTCGGACGGGTGAAGCGCGCGGGGGAGGCGGAGAAAGATTAAAGCGACATCGACAACGTCGCGCGCGATAACGAAAGACCGAAAATGTTCCCGCGCGATATATCGCCGCTCTCTCTCTCTCTCTCTCTCTCTCTCTCTCGCGCGCTCTCGCTGGCTCGCTCACTCGTCGTGCTCCCGACAGAGAGAGAGAGAGAGAGAGAGAGAGAGAGAGAGAGAGAGAGAGAGAGAGAGAGAGAGAGAGGGAGAGAGATAGAGACGGCCGTTTGACAATCTCTGGCGGCGTTTAGCGGCTAAGCCTATTACGGGCGCATGTGAACGCAGCCTTGCCGTGCAATTTTGCCGTTCATTGGGACAGGCGTGACCTATCGGCGGGCATTTACCGTACGCCAAAGGCGATGCCTTTTACGTGATAAATTATTGCTTGCCGCGCTCGTTTGCGATATATCTCGTTACGTATGGACCATCGAACCGATTTAACCTTCGCTCTCGTTCTCCTTCCGCCCCCTCACCTCTCTCTCTCTCCCTCCCTCTCTTTCTCTCTCTCTCTCTCTCTCTCTCTCTCTCTCTCCCTCCCTCTCTCTCTCTCGTTCCCGCGCCCGCGTATAATCATCCTCTCTCGTGCGCCACGGCGAGGGCATTAATCGCCACGTCGAGTCGTTATTATTTGCTCGCACGGGAACGTCTTCGACAGCCTCCGATAATGGCTACGTGGCGCCCCCGGATCACGGATCCACCTCGCGTACATAACGCGAATCGTTAAGATCGAGCCGTGGCGTGCCGTTAACGAGCCTATCGGATCCATCATGCCCGTCGTTGTTACGTCCCGGGTGACACGCGTTACATCGCAAGATAGCTAATCGAACGTCGGTGCCTTCGACGCGCGCCGGCTGAACACGATCGGTCGATTTCCGTGGATTCCGCCTTGCCCCTGTCGGATGAAGAATTCTCTGCTGCGATAGAGAAGAACTTGCGCAACATTTAGCAATGTACATGTGATTTGCGCGTAGAAATCGGCTCGTTTCGTCCAACGCCAAGCATGAGAGCCGACATGATTGCAAAAAGTCGGGAAAGAGCAAGGAAAGCAACTGTGATCAGTCACGATCGAGTTGCCGCTGCACAAACCGCGATTGAAACTCTACATCAATTCTTAAATCAGACGTACTCTGGCATCCGAAGTATGGAATAATTCGTAGTATCGCATTCTTCTCTTCCTCCCTTCCCTCTCGACGTTAATGCTTGAACGCCGAGATGTTTTTGTTATCTGCTATTACTAGGACGGATGAATTTTCATAATTTTCTTTATTTTATTTTTTTTAACGTATATGAACTACAAATACTTATGAACGTTATAAATCCTAGTAGGATTTACCGCTGTGTAATGTGCAGCTATCGAATGGTCAAAGTTAAAAAATATCATCGGGTGAATTTTTAGCCAGCCGTCCCAGTGTTTAAAGGTTAGGGGGGAGGGGGGCTGGAGGGGTCAGATTGCTGAAAAATCGTGCTTGCTTTTGATAATATTTTGCGACGGACTGAATAAATGTGCAAAAATGAAAATTTTAGGTATATTTATACAATATATGAAGAGTAGAAAATTTTGTTTATTAACAAATACTCATATAAATATACGATATATATAGCTGAAATATGCTCTCCTTCTTTTTGCAAGTTGTCGTTTTTGCAGTAATATCTCTCTCTCGGTGGTCCGATCAGAGTGAATTTTAGCTAGAAATCTTGAGGAGGCTTGTCATTATCCGCGGTGAACCACTACAAAAAAAGAATCGAACAAAATGGCAGCTGTTATTAGGAAAAAATTAAAATTTTTCAGTCCTTTTACAATAAAAAAATTAATATCTCGAAATGAAATATTTTGACGGAGTTGTCCATGGTTCACCTGAAAGCCAGATGAACAAATATTATTGTTTCAAAATTTCAAATCGGCACAAAGCTCACTTTCGGAGAAATCACTGCAGACAGTTGAACGATAAAATTGCGAGAAAAACTCGTTTAAAATTTAAGCGGACGTATATTTATATGAGTACTTGTTAACAAACAAAATTTTTCTACTCTTCATATGTTACATCAATATATCTCAAATTTTCATTCTTGCACATTTATTCGGTTTGTCATAAAATATTATCAAAAACAAGCACGATTTTTCAGAGTAATCTGACCCTGCGGTCCCCTTGAGTTGCGTTTCCCGCAGGAAACGTTCACCAGGTCGCTCCTCTCTGTGACCCAGCTTCGTTCACCAGGCTTCGTTTCCTCCGTCGCGACAATCAGCTGCGACTCCATCGCGAACTCTCTCGGTAGAGATCCGCGTCGGCGACCGGATACTTCCGCCGTGCCGGTCGCCCAAGCACGGAACTTCTGCCTTTACGGCGCCGGCTATCGGGATTACGTCGTTAAACAGTAGTCGGCCACGAGACGCCCACGGCGGTGAATGGGCAATTTAAATGCGAATTTGCTGGTGCATTAACTCGGGGAAAAGTGCGCCGCTAATGTGGCATTAACACTCGCGACGCTCGAGAGCCGTGAATCAGTCCGTCGTGACGCGCGCCGCGTCGCGACGCGTATCTTTCGCGCTCGCGAGCTTGCGAGCGCGCCGCTGAAAGCGGTTTTATCGGCAAAAAGAATAACAGCGCGAGCGTGCCCGCGCGAATAGATTTACGCGCGGCGCCGAGCGCGCCGCCGCGCCGTTGCGAAACTCCCGGAGATTACTCCCGCCCTCCGATCCGATTTTGCGAGATTGCCCACGTGTCCTTCTCTTTCTTCGTTCGTTTTTTTTTTTTTTTTTCTTTCTCTTCTCTTCGCTCGCTTCGGTCGAGAGACCGGGCTCGACCGGGAACGTGAGAAAGTTGCGCAAAGTATTAATTCGACGGTAACTGTCAAACTGCCAATCAAGCGGCAGGCGTGAGTGAAGGAAGTTTCAACGGCGCCGCGGCCTCGTATTACCGATTCGTAAGCTCGTCCCGATTACCGATTTGTCACTTCTCTTCCCTCCCGTCCTGCGGACTGGGTCATTTCTTGCGTGTCATCAAACCCACGATGTAAAAATATCAGGTGGTAAGATTGCGCATAATGGCGGTCGAAGACAGAAGGGAACCGCGATAAAGTAGCCTAAAAATTGGCTGAATTTTGATATGACAAATGTGAAATATGAAGTAACTTTTGCTGAAATAACTAACTCAAGTGGCCTCAAAGCCGTCAAGTTTCTATTGTGACGAGATTCGGCAATCGCTCGATGAGTGGTGCAGGATCATCGATAACAATGGAGAATATTTTACTGATTAATACTTGTTCCACCGATTTTTCGAGCGAACATTGAAAACTGTCGAAAGTCGGAAAGAATCAACTACACCACAGACCTTCACGATCGAATCGTCATTCCCTCAGCGTCGCCGACGCCGCTAATATTGTCATCGCGGGGGAGAATCGCAGCTAGCCGCGTGTGCGCGAGCGCGCCAACAGATAGAATCGTCGACAAGATATACGAGCGGCTAAGAATTTCACGCGTGCGCAGCGCGCGAGAATTAGTTTCGTTTCGGCCGCGGACGCGACGGAAGCTTCGACAACGACCGCGTCGTCGTAAATCTATCCGCCGTTGCTCTCTCGCCTCGACATCGGGCCGAAAAAGAATGGTTATTGTCGAACGACGCAAAGCCCGCGTGATAGCCGCCGGCAGCGCGCGCCGCTGTCACGTAACACATTTAATTATGGCGACCGGCGCGGTGGCCAGCCGAGCGACGCGAAACGTTGTCGCTTGTTCTCACGGCTGCACGCGACGTATTTCGTCAGTTGCCTTCCGCACCTCGCTCACCCTCGTCTTCACGCGACGACGCGATGCTCCGAGCGATCGCGCAATCGGCATGTCGGCTCTCATAATCGGCGACATTTCGCCGCGATATTCTCTGCGCAGCTGCGCGCGCGCTAGTTTCTCGACATGTTATCCGAGCGCGCGATCTGCACGCTCCGGGGATGCTCGATAACGCTTGTGACGAACGGAAAGCCTAACAATGACGAACGTCGGACGTGTCTATCTCTTTTTCAAGTGTCGCGGAAATGCAGAGATCTTCTCGCGGCGAGCCCTCCGGGAGAATCTGACAAACAATCGCTTCACGAACGATCCAGGTGTGTCACGAAACGAAAGCTACCGCGACACGCGAACCGACGCGACGGAACAACGCGTATCGTTTTTATATTTTCACATACATTCGCATATTCGCAGTGTAAATGTTGCGTCGCGCATGAGAGAGAGAGAGAGAGAGAGAGAGAGAGAGAGACACACACACGAAATCACCGGCGGCGTCGTCTCTCGCAGTCTCTCGTCGTCGGTTCTTTTTCCCGCGGTCCGTCGCGCTCAGTTCCTCGCGCGCTCGTCGCGTAATTGCGCCGCGCGTATCTCGCGCGTATAAACGTCGGCAGAAATCATTTATAACGCGCGTTGATCGACGCCGATCGACGTTCGCGATAAGCCCGGGTCGTTTCGTCGCTGCCGACGCAGAGACGGCTCCGATAACGCCGATAAGTGCAGCACGCGCGCGCTCGGTGCAGTCGACGAGAGAGCGCCGGCGACGATAATGCGTCGCGATAACTCGACCCTCATCCCCTGCCCCCTTCCCTCCCGCTCTGCCACGCCACACTTCCTCGTCGCCCCAACGCTGTACAATGACGGGGCCGCGTTCGGCGCGCGTACGCGCGTACGCGTAAACCCATTTCATTCCACTCGTGGCGATCCGGCGATACTATCTCGCGCGCGCGCGCGCGGCTCCAAATTAAACAATTCGCGTTAATTGGAATTCAAAGGACATTAGCATGTTCGTTCATACGAGGTGTCTATGTGTGCGCGCACGCCGGCTCGTTCGCGCTACGCGCCGAGAATAATGCCCGGCGCCCGGTGATTATGAAAGTGGCCCTAGATCGTGAATGCGAGGGGCAGTGAGAAGGAGGGGGGGGGTGGTGGTGAGAGGGAGTGAGAGGGGTCCGAATTAATCGCGTATATTTCAATTTGCGCCGACGCGTTGTGCGATCCGCTCGACGCGCGGCAAAGACAAAGGCATTTCGCGGGCTGCGCGCGTTCTCCATTGAATTATCGGAGGATATTAATGTAACGTATGGATGCGCGCGCGCGCACGTATGAAGGTGCGTCTCTAATTGCGCGCGTCAAGACGAGATGCGCGGGAGAGACAGCCGCTTTTATCGTCGCGGGCATGTCTGCCCGATGATGACTGTGCGCGTTATTGGTGCTCGCGAAGATTAATTCGCTAGTTACGCGGCCGTGCGCAATAAAGATTCTATTACAGGCTCGATGCGAGAGAAGAAAGCGGGAGAGAGGGAGAGAGAGAGAGAGAGAGAGAGAGAGAGAATGTCCCGCAGATACGGACATAATAAAGTACTTGACGAATGCGAATGAGCGTAAAATGGCGACGTAAAACGAGCGATACCGAGCGGAATTCCAGCCTGCTTTTTATTATTTTCATTTGCCATTTGTTCATCGCGACGCTCCGCGAGGCGAGGCGCATTTCTAGCTCGGAGTAACGAGCTATACTTGGTGGGACGAGGAGCGGTGTGGGGGAAAGATAACGAGATGAAATAGTGGACCCCGGGGGACACGAGAGCGTCGCGATTCTCAAAAGCTGCTTCGGCCGCCGACTCCGAGATAAGCGAGAGGGAAAAGTGGAGGAGGGTGAAAATTTCGTCACGAATTTCCAATGAATTGTCCAAAAACGAGCCGGCTGTCGACGAGTCGCGCGTCCGTCTGACGCGCTTAGAGCTCGACTTGAATATCCTCACGGATTTCCCACGAGCTCGCTTTGAGACGTAAACAGTGAGCAGATTAACCGAGCACAGGGACGGTTATTCTTCTCATGCTCCGTGAACGAACGACTGCGATTGGCAATTTTTCACCGCGTCAAGCAAGCTCTTGCGGAGTCGGAGATATTCTATCGCAGATTATCACAGGCCGCGGCGCCGACACGTTTGTCACCTCGGCGGGCCGACCGACTGTATGGAAAAAAAAAGTTGAGACCCTCGATATCATCCCGGGAGAGCATCAATTGTTTCAAGGGCGAGGAGGGCGCGTCGTGTTTACCGATCCCCCGAGATACGCGCTGGCTTTGGAACTTTCCTCCGGGTCGCCGTCGAAATCGGCGCGGCTTCTCTCTCTCTCTCTCTCTCTCTCTCTCTCTCTCTCTCTCTCTCTCCCTCGCAGCCGCGCGACGCGACTCTCACCGTAAAACGGCGTCGGCGGGCTGCTGGCCGGGACACAATTCGGGCCTCGAGACGTATCCCCAAGTGGAATAATATCGCTCTTGATTTATCTTTGATCGCGCAAAAACAACCGTTCGGAAGAATCTGCGGTCACTACGAGCGCATTTATCTCCGATATTCAATCTCCGGCGCTCATTTATCAGCTGTCAGCGCTGGAAATCCCTTTATTGAATTCCCCCTCCCCTCCCCCCCTCTCTCTCTCTCTCTCTCTCTCTTCCCTCGCCACCGCGCGATCGCGCGATTCCTCCACTCTCGGCGCAACAACTCGACGGCGGCGGCGGCGGCGGCGGCGGCGGGCATTGCGAAATTAGAGGAACGAATCGCCCCCGGCTTCCCGGCAGCGACAGAAAAATGTGTTTTCTCCGAGACACTCGCGTCGTATTATTCACGTAGCGCGTGTAACGCTCTCGCTGTTTACCGTCCACAGGTCCGTCCGGAGCCCTGCCTGCTCCCGAGACGTAATCTCGGCGCGCAATCAATCGGGGAACAGGAGAAACACTAGTATCCTCGCAGTCCGATGATATGCCGCGCATACGCGCGTGTATACGTAAAGCACGCAGGACTCTACTGAGAAAAATGACTCGCGCGCACGGCAGACGGCCGCATTCAGCGCGACAATTTCACCGCGGCGCTTTGTCACTGTTTGGAGGTCGTTAAATTAGATTCTAACCCGGCGCTCAATGGGCGAACGGTGGCGCGTTCGGGACGAAGATACGGAGGCGATTCGCGTCCTGAAGGGGCTACGAAAAACTCCAGGACGGAGAGAGAGAGAGAGAGAGAGAGAGAGAGAGAGAGAGAGAGAGGGAGATCCCGGTGCGCAAGGAGATTTATCGGCGAGACGCGACCGGCCATTATCGCAGTTGGATCGAGTTTCCTTTCTTAGGCCCGTTTGTGCTCCCCGAGGCTATTCCGCGACGAGGTGTCGACGGCTGCTGCGGATAGGCAGGGCTGCGGCGGGGGCGGAGAAGCGGGCAGGAGAGGCGAAGGCGAGCTTTAATCCCGCGGGAGAAGGCACCGTCGCTCGACAAGTGTCCCCGAACGATCTGTCTTCAAAGAAACTGCTGCCTCCTTTTTTTGCCGCTCCGCGTGACAGAGCCGGCCGGCCGGCCGGCCAGCCGGCCGACCGCCGTTCCTCGGATCGTGTTCCCTCCTCGGCGACGCGTTATTTCTTTGTGGCTTATACGGCGACAGTGGCTCTTTTTGCCGGCCGCGGAAGTGCCTTTCCCTTCGCCGGCTCTTGTGCGCCGTAATTCGGGCGTTTCGTCATTCCCCGGGCTCGCCTCGCCGTACTGGCTGTTTCGTTGCCCGCGAGAGGCGTGTCCCGTGCTGATAAACCCCGCGACGATATGAAAATGCGAAAACGCGCGGCTGCGCGAAGAATAGCCGCGCGGAGGGCGAGAGCAAGAAATGGAGGAATGTTGGTCGACTTGTCTACTACTCCTTCTGTCAGTCGCAAGTTTCACGTTTCCGTCTCAGGTGTACGCGACGATCTTCACAGGTATTCTTCGAGCGACTAAACCGCGGCTTCGAGGTTAGCGACGCCACCGCAGACAGACTCCGGCACTCGCGCGCGCGCGCGCGTCGGCTCTCTCTCTCTCTCTCTCTCTCTCTCTCTCTCTCTCTCTCTCCCTCCTACAATGAAACATTGATTTAATTCCAGGAGTAAAATTACGGTTCCTCACGGGCGTTTTCACACGCTGGCGGCGGCGGCGCGCGGCGGCGGCGGCGGCGGCGGCGGCAATTAGCGGATCGTTAATCTCCGCGTTACAAAAGCTTTCCTTGCCGGGCTCCGAGAACAAAGCGAGGAAAAACAACTCGGACGCACACAGTCGCACAGCCACCCACCCACACACACACACACACACACACACACACACGAGCGCGCTGGGATACATGGCGTCGACAGCAGCGGCTGACGTGCAATAAGGAGCCGACGCGTTGTGTTTGTACACGTGCTCCGAGATTCCGTAGCGCGCGAGTCTTCGCGGCCCATCGACGGATTTATTTTCGTACGTCGAAGCCGCCGTCGGCGTCGCCTTACGTTGTCACTGTTACAGTGGCACTGGCGCCGAGGCGAGCATTCTCGCTGTCGCGGGCGGCCGGGAAGGCGGGCTGGCTGCTTCGGTCTCGGGAAGAGCGGTCCCGCCGCGGCGAGATCGGAGGATCGCGCGTCTAAATATAGGAATGAACAAATTATGAGACGAGTGACTAACGCACTCGGCTGCTCCTTCGACGGCTGCCCGCCGTGGCCTCGGCGAAGTCGCGCGTCCCCCGAAAGAGCTAATCAATTAGCGAGGAACGCCGGAGCTGCGCCGATTAGCGCTAGCGGCGTCTTCGTCGGCGGCGAGTCGCGACGAGCGAGACCACGCGATTACGCGGATAAAAAAGATCGGCGGCCGGCCGATAATCCTCAACGAACTTTTCTCGAGCGGGCGAACGAGCGACTTTAGATCGCGCTTCAAATTGCGCTCACGCCTTAATCGATTATTTCGTATCCGACGCGACGTTAGGTCGGCAGCCGGCTTATTTATCGCGAGGATGCTCAAATTATTTAGTAATGCCGCTGCGCCCTGCTGTCGGCCTCTCTCTCTTTCTCTCTCTCTCTCTCTCTCTCTCCTCTCCCGCCTGAGAAAATTAAATATTAAAGTCGCCTTTCGCGTCACCGCGAATACATCGCGGCGCGTACGCTCGCGCGAGATTAATTAGGTTTTCGCGCGATACGTTCGCGAGATGTGCTGACATTCTCCCGTCTTAATTAACTGGCTGATTTATTTATTAAACGGGATCGTCCCCAGCGTCTCATCGAGGAAGGGAAAGAGAGAGAAAGACAGAGATTAGCTTCTTCGATCCAATAAATTTGGGATGATCACGTTTGAGCGTGTTCGCGACGGAACGTCGGCTCGAGTAATCGTCCCCCAAACGAATCCCGACTAACTCGGGGAAGAGAGGACCCGCGAAGGAAGTGTGAGAACAAACGCGGCGTTCTTCGGTTCGCCGGCTGCTTAACGCGAGGCCTCGCGGTAGCCGCTACGTCTCGCGTTAAGAAGGCGAGATACGATCGTCGGCGACGTCGGTAGCAGCGCGAATGAAGAAATCACGAGGACGTCCTTCGTCCTATCTGGCGTGTATCTCGGCATCGCCGGGGGATGGATTATCCGGCGAGAAAAACGGCCGTCTCGTCTCGCGCGAGCGCGCGAGCACACCGCCGCAGCGGCAGACGTTAAGCCGCTCCGGGCTCGAAACGGATTTAACCGGCCGCTAATGGTAATGCGACAGTGACACGTATATGTCGGCTAATAAACTCATGCCCGCGCCGACGTCTGGCGCGCCGTGAAATTCAATCACATCGCGACGTCGCGCGGTTCATTTCAATGCGTGAGCACGGCCAGCGTAAAACTCGCGGCCGCTCACGCACGTACACACACACACACACACACACACACACACACACACACACACACACACACACACACACACACACACACACACACACACACACACACACACACACACACACACACACACACACACACACACACACACACACACACACACACACACACACGCACACACGCAGTAGTCGTGCAAAAAGCCGAGGCTGCGCACGCCGGCCTGCTCGCCTTGCCCGGCTTTAATTACGCCGTTTCGCCAATTTGTTAACAAAAGGATGCTTCGGCGACGCAAAGCAGAGGGGAGGCGGTTTTTATTTTCCGTCGTAAAATATTTGATATTGGAAAGCACCTCGGCGCCTCGGCGAGCGAGAGAGATACGTCGGAATCTCTGATGAAAATTGTTGTCCCTCTCGCTCTGCGTTTCGAGGAGCCGAAGGGAAAACGCGTCGCCGCCGCCGCCGCTTCCGAATCGACGGCGACGCGTCGCGCCGCACGCGTCGCACGCGGTAAAAGGATGAGAAATAAGCGCG
This sequence comes from Harpegnathos saltator, assembly GCF_003227715.2. Taxonomy (NCBI): domain Eukaryota; kingdom Metazoa; phylum Arthropoda; class Insecta; order Hymenoptera; family Formicidae; genus Harpegnathos; species Harpegnathos saltator. Next base: position 1,831,637 of record NW_020230531.1, on the reverse strand, counting down.
CATCGGCGGCGGTCGCTCGTAAAAACGGTAACACGGGATTCCACTATGTCGCCGAGGCGAGAGCGATCAGCGGCGGCAATTTCGAGGAATCGGCGACACACGTCTCCGGGGCGCGGTCAGCCCGCGGTGATATCTGCCGAGCTGACGAAAGAGACGGGGGAAGGCGGGGAAAGACCGAAGGCAGAACAAGGAGAACGACGTCGGTGACGAGAAGCGAAGGAAAGACGGCAGAGGCGGAGGAGGGAGGAAGAGATCGGACGGTCGTCGAACAAAGGCGTTGCTATTTTCGTATGAACATCGTGGAAGGTCGTCTCGTCGAGTCAAAAATAAAGGGAGAGGACGGCGAGAGGAGAGAGTGTGAGAGCGCAAAGTGGGAGCGGGGGAGGGGGGGGAGAGGCGCTTTGGTAGCGGACGATGATGACACACAGTGTGTCTTACCTGGCGCGTGAGCCGAACCGACTCCGCGAAGCCGGACCTTTAATTCGTGGGCGACAAGACGACCAGATCGGAGGAGGGGGAGAGAGCGACGGGGAAGGAAGAGAGCGATTCGGCTTTGTCTTGTCGATCGAAGGGGATCCCCCTCCCATCCACCACTAATGAGCCACCGATCGTCAGAGGCGCTCCGGTTCTCTCTCGGTCGCGCATCATCGATAAAGCGATAAAGTTAATGCACGTCGTGCGCGAGTGGGCCGTACGGGAATAATCGGCCATACGCCGGGCGCAGAGATCACAAAAGGTGGCGTGGAAAGTGTCGGCGATCGGTTGTTTATCGAGCGAACGGTTAGGTTAGGTAACAGAAAAGCGCGGCGGCACTGACGATTAACACAGAAATAACACAGACGACTCATAAATACGAAATGGGAAATTAATCCATGGCGGAGGGAGCTTATTTCGAGAGAGAGAGAGAGAGGGGGGGGGGGAGAGATAAGTCGAGCGCGCGGGATCAAGCGTGCAAAATGGTGAATTTTTAACTTCACTTGCTCATAGTTCGCCGGGTATCGGGCGGATTAATAATTCATTGCTGCGCAACACGCCCGAGCGGGCAGCGGCGACGTATCGCCGCTATATCGGTGCTCCTCTCTTTTTAGCGTCGCGGCGCCAAAGTACAAAAATATCGCGTGCGTTATTTGGCGCTCCGTTATTCTCGCGGCTGCACCTGCGAATAGACGGTGCAATAATTTCGCCGAAGCGAGACATTGACGTTAACTTCTCGATAGCGAGTTAATATCCCCGCGGGCCGAGATCGCGCGCGCGCTCGTGACTGACGCGAACTTTGCTGATTCGATCTGACCACGTGTCGTATCCGTGCGTGTACCGATAAGTTAACAGCGATTGCCGGACACGGGAATTGGCGGAGCGTTGAGGGGAGGTGCGTCGCGCCGGCGGCAGCGGAAGGGCGAAGCGAAACAGAGAGGGAAAGAGAGAGAGAGAGAGAGAGAGAGAGAGAGAGAGAGAGAGAGAGAGAGAGAGAGAGAAAGAGAGAGAGAGAGAGACGGAACCGAGAAACGGAGAGCGGCGGCGAAAAAAGAAGGCGAAGAAGTGGAAGGACAGAAAAGGGAGTACCGGCGCAGTTGCATTCATTTACTTTCCCTACCGGCATGAGTCACACTTGAAAGGGCCTAATCTCACGCGATCGTGTCGTGTCCGGTGACCCCCGGTCGCCTTGGGCCCCCTTCACCCTCTCCTCGCTCTCCCTCTCCCTCGTCCCGCGGCTCCGTCGTCCCGGGCGACTTCCCGCCACGTCGTCCCACCAGACGGTCCCTTTCGTTACACGCATTTAAATGACGTTGCTTTACATTTTTCTTTCCCAATATTGTGTTTTTATTTGCCGGTTATCGTCGCCGCTGATCTCTCTTCCTGGCCCGACAAACGCGCGGCTCATTTATTCCCGAATGTGTCACCACGTTTCGCGTGCGGACAGACGGACGGACGGACCGACGACGACGACAACGACAACGACGACGACGACGATGATGACGACGACGACGACGACGACGACGATGACGACGACGACGGTGGCCAGCAGTATGCGTTCCTTTCTCCGCGATGCTTTTTATCGTTTCGAACTCGTCATGAAACATTCGTTTTTTCGGTTGGTGCTTTGTCTCTCGATCGTTGAGACGGAGCGTGCGGATCGAAATTTGCGCCAAATTTAAAGCAGACCTACTTTTACTCTAATTTATTATCATCCTAATTTAATGTATTATTTATTATTATCTTTCATTTGATTTTTATTTACTATTCTTGCCAATTTGATTTATTAATTATTTTTATTAATCTCCGATGTTTATTAGTCACTAATGATTATCCTAATTTAATGTATTATTTATTATTATCTCTTATTTTATTTTTATTTACTATTCTTCCTAATTTGATTTATTAATTATTTTTACTAGTCTTCAATGATACGGTATTGTAATTATTATTCTAACAGTGCATATATCCTCTAATTTATCAAACACAATTCATACGGAATATCCCTTCCCCCCCCCTCCTCCCGGCCTCTAATCTCACCTCGTTCCGTAATTCTCAATTTATTTGCTCGAATTGTTATCAACGACGAGGGGTATTATTTTGGTAGATAGGTGTAACCGATAAATTACAAATTCCGCAAATGAAGCGAATCATGCTGTATTAAATGCATTCCGAGCGTTGCATAAATTGCCTAGGAGTTTCCTAGGCAATTTGTTTGTAACTTTGTTTACGATCGGGGAGTACCGTTTCGCCCCGCGCTCTTTATGCACCGCCGGTGCATGTGCTCGCCTCTGCCCGTTCGCCGGAGATACCTATCCCCCGGTACAAAGTGCCGGGCGGAAGTTACGTAATTAATGCTTTATACCTCGTTTCTTTCGAAGCCATCCCTCCTCGCAAGCCACCCTCGCCGCGGCAGACGGCGATCCAGGTGGGATCGTCGATATCCGCGCGCGCGCCGGGTCGTTCCACATTCTCCCCTCCTCTCGTCTTCGCCGCGTTGAATTCACCGCCGCTCGTAGGGTCGCAGATCCTGCCGATAACAAGGAAATTATTCGCTGAAGACGGTCGCACTGCCACGAGAGGGGGAATGCCGAGAACCTCGTATTCGCCTCGCGAGTAATAAGTAACTTCACGGCTAATGCCGCGAAATATTACGGCGAGATCACTACCGTGTGAAATCGCAAACGTGAAAGCGCAATAATGTTGCAAACTTGTCCGTCATGCGAAAAGGTGTAGGTAGAAAGGTTGCGTCACCGAGTAATTACACCATCGCTAAAAATCGTTCAATTACATATCCCCGGATAATGATCTAAAAAGCCAAGCGTGTGGAAACGTAGTTATTTCTTCGACGCTATTGTAGAACGTGCACGTTCCCTTCGATCAGCCGGATACGAACCGATCGATCACGCACAAGTTGCGTTTCTCACCGCGCTTACGCGATACGGGCCCTGCCTCGCCCCTCTCCCCCCTGCCGGCGTTTCAGACGATTGATCGCCGTATTAAATTGTTTCCCCGTTTTCCTCTGTTCCAGGTAAGAAGCGAGCGTATAGAGAAAACTGGCTGAGACCCGCGCACGACAGACCGACCAGCCAATTGTTTATACCACGGGGAAAGGTAATCGCGTATAATTTCGCAGCGGCTGCTAAAGAGAAAATTGCCCGCGCGCGCGCGCGCGCGGTCGTTGCAGCCGTCTCGCGTTTTAATGCGGCTCGTCACGAGCGCAGCGGGTATAATCCGCGGATTTCGATCGTAAGAGTAACACAATCTCGCTCTCTGACGAAGAGAGAGAGAGAGAGAGAGAGAGAGAGGGTCGCCGGCGAGGTTCATCGAGCCGATCGCGAGATCAAGAGATCATCTAACCTCGCCACCGCCGTCTCGCTCAAGTTGATCTTCCGCGTCGCCGAGTGTTTGCGGCGGGCGCGAATTTGCGAGATCGCTCGATGAAATCAACGCGCGGCATTCGTCGGCCGCCGCGCGTTGATTCGTCGACGAATTTTATCCGCGGCGGATTTTCGGCACGATCAAGCACCCGCGCTAATTGCAATTCCCGGCGGGACCGACATCGAGCAATGCGCTCTGCGCGAGACATCGATAAAGGGCCGCGGTTTGAACACGCGGCCTCGAGAGAGAGAGAGAGAGAGAGAGAGAGAGAGAGAGAGAGAGAAGGAAGGAGAGAGTACGCGTCACTACACTCTCTCGCTGACACAGTCGCGCACAGTTGCCGCTGTAATGCAATCGTGGTGATAGCGGTAGTCGTCCTGCAGTAATAACGGCGGCGGCGGCGGCGACGGCGGCGGCGGCGGCGGTGGCGGTGGCGGTGGCGGTGGTGCTGGTGGTGTCGAGCAAACCGGCAGGGTACCAGGGGTACGTTTCCTGTCCATTTTAATTGGCTTATTAACGGCTGCGTGCGTTTCCTGCCTCCTGTGACAAACCCGGGGCCCCTCTCGCAGCTGCCGCCTCGTCAGCGCCGATGTTACGTGCCATTGCCGGAAACCAATCTGTTCCGTTTGTCTTTCGTTTCCTCGCGTTTCGCCCGTCCCGCATAAATATACATCGCGCCGCTTAAAATTGTCGAGATATTACCGTGCTGAAGGGAGAAGTATGGCGAGCGGGGAGAAGTAGGGGGATGGCAGGGGTGGGTGCGGACGCCGCGCGAAATGCGCTTTTGAGGAGCGACGACGCTTCGTTGGATCGCGCGGCGGTGCGGGGCTCTTGTAAAATTCATTAACGATAATCTATACTTGGCGTAACGGCGCTCGTTATTGGCCACGGTGTATCGTATTACCAGAGTTGACGCGCCTGGTAAATGTATGGAAAACACTATGAAGCACGAAGAACCGCGGCCGCTTTTTGTGGTAATCACACACACACACACAAAACACGTCATAAAACGGAGGGGGGACATACGCAGGTTTCCAAAGGGAGGTTTAAAGTTCCTGTAGAAAAATAGTCGAGAATATTTGCATCTCACGTGTTTATAGTTACATTATCTCACGTGCGTGAATAAATTTGCAAATTTTTTCACGCAAGCTAGAGTTCATCCTCCGAATCTGAAACTCAGAGATCAAATTAGTTCCATTTTTCGTATGGAACCGATCTTTGAGATTTTAAAGATACAAGATGACATTTCCGAGCTTTTTTTCTGTAAAAACCTTAAGGGGGGAATTACATGTGGAAGGCCGTTTTCAAGGCTATTTTTACGAATGTTTTAACAGAAACGGATCAATGTGGACTTGAAATTTTTACAGTCTATTCATTAATGTTCAAAGTATAAAATAAATTTTATTGAATCACAAGAACTGATCCAATTTGTAATTGTAGATAAAAATGCAGTCATCCGTTTGCGAAACTCTATGTTTATTGTCGACATAATTTCGGGCCTTTCATTATTCTGAAACTAAAAGAACTAAAAAAATAAGAAAGATTTTAAAGATATATCTTATTAAATATACATTATTAAAAATATACATTATAGTCAGTGCCAAAATGAAGGCAGTGAAGTCAAGTTTGGAAAAATAACGACTATAAAGAAAAAAAAGTATTGAAAATGAAACTTTTCTACTTGTAATCATGTTTAAAAAAATGAATTAAATAATATATAATTGTGTTCGAAGTAGGGGCGGAAAACTACATGTCTATTGTATATTTACTGTGTAAAAATTCCAAATTATTCGGTTCAGTAGTTTTTGTGTAATCGTGTCGGCGGTTTAAGAAAATGGTGTTTCCAGACAAACGCGTTTAAAGTTTTATGTGTTGTACTTTCCACGTAGATAGTAACAAATTTATTTTATACCTTGAACATTAATGAATACACTGTGAAAATTTCAAGTCCATTGATCCCTACCATTTCTGTTAAAAAAATTCATAAAAATAGTCTTGAAAATGGCCCGCTTCGCATGTATGTTAATTCCCTCCTTAAGACTCCTTAAAAAATTGCATATTTTTACAGTTTGTTTTGTCGATTACTACAAGAAAGTTCGCGGTCCTCGGTGCGACAGTATTACTAAACATTTACCGTCCGCTTAATGTTAATAGGGTAGGATAGAAGGGAGGGAAAGGGGAGGAGGGGTGGCTGTAGAAGCTGAAGTAGGTAGGCAGATAGGAAGGAATTAATTCGTATTGTTTGGAGATACGCTGCGGATAATTAACACAGCGCGTTACCACACACACATACGCGCGCGCGCGCGCGATTTCCGTCAATTCTGCGAAGCGTTCGATATTTTCTTTTTTTTTTCAGTGTCGCGCGCACGAGACAATGGCCGGTGTTTCCACCGGCGACTGCACTTGGACGGTCCGGTGCGTTGTGTCGAGATAGAAATTCGCAAGCGGCTCGCGCGCTACGCTTAGAATTACGAAATTAGCTGTTAATTTTTCGGCACTCCATGGAGACACTCGAGCCCGACGCTGCTTCGTCCGCGTGCACTTCACGCGGACTGTGCGCGCGATCGCGTCGAGAGGTGTAACGACGCGCTGGAAAATATCCCGAAATTCGGCGGATTTTGCTGGCCGCGTGTAAAAATCGCGATACGAATTGCGGACAAGTCGACGCGGGCCGTTGCGTCGCGTCGCGTAGCGGAGCGAGGACGAAAATTCGATCGCGCGAAAATTTTTGTTTTTCCCCGGCCGTCGCTATGGCGATAACGGCGTGTAGTTGTCATATTTCGTGCAACTGGCGCGCGCTCGGCCTGGAAAGTCCCGGCGGTCCGCACCGGCGCGGCGCTTAACCGACCGGAGTCTTAAGGCACACACGGACAGAGGAGCGTGTTCGCTGCATAGCCCGCGCGTATGCGCCGCGAACGATGCATATTCATGAAGCGACGTGCATATTTACGAGCGCCTGTTCGGCGGGATTCACGGCACAACTTTACAACGCTTTCGGGCCCGGCTATCGGCGCGCATGCGAAAAAGGAAGCCGAAGAAGCGGCGCGGCGCGGCGCGGCGTGGCGTGGCGTGGCGCGCTTGATATCGCGCTGATATAATTGCCGCTCTCGGGATTGAGACACGAGGCACGTCCGATTACCCTTTGTTAGGGACTTTTTCGCTCGGCCTCGCCGCGCTTTTATCTCGCGAAGCCGAGCGGGGAGATGAAGACAACAGCGACGTCGCGGACCGCGCGGACGCGCGCGCGTTCTCGCGAAAACGCGTCTGAGCTGAGAGGGGAGGAGAGAATCCGGAAGCTTCCGGCTCCTGAGAATGCGAAGTCTCGCGTAGGAAAGGGGAAGAGCACGCAAATCATAAATATCCGTGGTCGATTTGCCGTTCTCTTCACCGGTTGCATCCTGCCTGCAGCGGTCTGGAGAGACTCACAATGTTTGCGACGCTCACGAGCCGCGTTTCGCAAACGTTACGAGCTACAAATGTTTTCTCAATCGGTATCCGCCGCGTCAATTTGGCGTGCGTTGCGTAACGTTGTTATTATCGTCACAGCTGGATCGTCTTCCTCGCGCGAATCCGACGCAGTGACGTGGACTACAACGCTGAGGCGACGCTGCGGTCGATAATCACTAAGAATTACAGCGCGGCGACGCGTTAAAAGTTCGGAAATAAAATTTCTCGTTATCGCACTCGGATATACAATTAAGCTCACCGTCATAAAAATCGCCGCGACCCCCGCGGGTGTGCTTTTCCGCTCTCTTTCTCTCTCTCTCTCTCTCTCTCTCCCCCCCCCTCCTTCCCTCTCCTTCACCCTCTTCTCTCCGCCGCTCGTTCTCTCTTTTTCTCCTCCATTTTATTTCGCCTCAGCGCGAGGGCGAGTCTCGCGAAATTTAGGTCAATTAAAATGCGCTTACCCGTGGATTTGCCGCTGCGGCAACACGTGCGCGCGGAATCATTATGATGCATGGACGTCAAAAAAGCGGTGCAAAAAAAGGGAGAGAGAGAGAGAGAGAGAGAGAGCGAGGGGGCGAGGGCGGAGAAAAGTACAAACAAGTCGTCCGGTGAAACGATGTTATTAAAAGTGGCTAATTGCCCCGCTTTATTATTGCCGGCTACAGCTGGACGGGCGAGAGGCTGTTTTTCATTCGTCGGAGTTAATTAATGATCCGTGCCGGCGAATAAAAAAATCTTACGAGGCACTCGACGCACTCGTTAAAGCGCTTTATCGCTATGGATGCTTGCGCAGAGCGAGCGGAGCTGTCGAGTGTGTATTATCCTTCTACGCACGTCCGTGCGTTACGCAAGTAGGGAGGGGGGAGGGGGAGAGAGGGACGAGTCTACGGTGGCCCACGAGGAGCACTGCTATCGAGCACACACCATTCTCACACTCGACGTCTCGTTTTCGTTCCTCAAGCGTGACACTCGTGATGCCGTCGGTTCTCGATCTTCCGGCGTCAAGTACTTTCGATCGAAGAAAAAAGTAACTAATAAATGCACGATTATATCGGTCGATTCGGAGAGATTACCGAGAGAGATATCGCGCCTCCTCCTCTGAAACAAAATGCCGTCCCGCTTCGGCGCACAAACGCGTGATTACCTTCGAGATTGCCCCCCTCCTCTCCCCCCTCCCTCCCCCCCCTCCCCGTCCGGTCTTCGTGAAACTCGGAAAAAGCAATCTCTCTGACGCATAATAGTCCGCACATGCGAGCCTTCTGGAAATTTGCAAACACGTAACGACGTAAGAGCCGGGCCGGCCGACGTTGTTGCATGCAAGCGCCTGTCGTTACGTGCTCGGCGCGCGGCTCGTTCGATAAGGGAGCGCGTTTCGTTATCATCGATCATCGTTAACTCGCTAACAATTAGCCCCACCTGACACGGTACGGCCGCGTCTCTCTTCGGCCGTGATAGCACCGTCATAATCGCCGCCGGCTACCTGCGCGGATACTTAATTTCAATATTCTTACGCAATCGCGCCGATTACACCCGCCGCGCCGTCCGCGCCGCTGCGTCGCGTGTGCGCGTGCACGTGCGGAAACAAAACGATTGTAGTTTTCCATCATTGTGTTTTTGCGCACGCTCCTCTCGCGCCGCGCCGCGCCGCGTCCCTCTCTCCTTTACGTAAGGCCGATTCGAGTGATCACCTGCGAATCGTTCTGACGTCTTTACCCCCCTCCCTCCCTCCCTCCCTCCCTCCTTGCCTCCTCCGCCACCGGACGCCCGGAGCTGTCGGCCAGCGAGGTTCCGCTTCCGCCGTCCGTCCCGCGCCGCCTCACCGCTCGTCTTTTTCTTTTTATATATTTTGTTGCACTCGTCGCGATATTAACAATAGTCGAGCAAAACTGATGACAATTACTCGCAAAATTGGCGCGCGTGCGAGATTGAAAATTGCGCGCAATTAAACGCGACGTAATTAAGTCGTAATTAGTAGTTGCGTCGTGTGTCGTTTTATTGCGTCTCGCGCTGCGCGATTTACGCATGATTTACGCGAGGATATAATATAATTGCGGGAGGGGGGGGGGACTCTGTGGCGAGATGGGTACGCGGGACGCACGCGGAGGATTTCAGCGACTATCGATTATGCGGCGCGTAGTTTTTCATTATTCGGACGGCTCTTCCAATCGCGCGTCGGATCGACGCCCGTAATCCGGAGCACATAAATCTGCGATGTGGTGGCAGGCTCGTGTGTGCGTGTGTGTGTGTGTGCGTGTGTGTGTGTGTGTGTGTATGCGCGCGCGCGCAAATGTGCCAACACATGCGACGTGTGATGTCATGCATCGTCTCCGCTTATTTGCGGTAGACACGTAATTGCCGGGCGCTCAAGGCCGATCTGACTGTCACTTTGTGCAATTTTTAAGAGAATCACGCTTGACAAATTATCGTTACGCGCGCGGCCTGTTCTTCCCCGTGCGTTCATTGTTCCTCGACGTCGTCGACATCAATGTCGTCGTCGTCGCGTATTTATTTCGGGGCAATTGCTCCGGCCCACTTGTCCGTAAAAACGTGACGGTGACGCGACTGCTGTCACGTGTACGGAACGAATTTATAATTAAAGTAATACATGTCGCGTGCGCGCGCGCGCGTGTGTGTGTGTGTGTGTGCGCGCGGCTCGGAAATTAATAAATCTCCAAAGGAAAGCCCGGCGAGAAAAAGCTCTCGCGGGGCGCCTCGTGGCGTACTATTTTGAATGGCGCTCGCTAATGCGAAACGTGGCTCCTCGCGCAAAACCCCGGCGCAAATTGCGTTCGAGTCGGAAATACACGGCTGCCTGATAAAAACGCGAGAGCGGCCCGAGAGCGTTGCTGAACGCGTTGCGTTGATTACCGCTCTTGAAGGAATGCACGGGCCAAGTAATACGGAAGGCGGCGCGCTCGCGCGCACTTATAATCGGCCGAGCGGCTTAGAAGTGTGCGCGCGCGTGCGCTAAAATATGCAAAACGCCGAGAGTACTTTGCGCCAACGGCGCGGCGGCGGGCATAACGGATAGCCGCGGCCTCGCACCGTATTCGAGACGTTGCGTTGTTGTTACGTCTGTTAATGGCGCGCTCGTGAATTAATTAGAGTGATGCGTGCTACGCGAGAGAGAAAGAGAGAGAGAGAGAGAGAGAGAGAAAGAGAGATACATCGACTGAGAGCGACGGTTGCTGCAATCCCCCCCCTCCTCCTCCCCCTCACCCTCCCCCGCCTCTTATTACTTCCACCTAACCGCAGCCGGCATAACGCGCTCGCGTCTCGCTGTAATTCGCGGAATTACTGTCTCGGACACGGATCGCTTGCGAATTCGTTAGAAACTGATTTAGCGCGAGTCGCCGGCTTGTCGCGCGAGCCGCTCAGCAAGGTCGCGCGAAAGCGCGCCGTGGACTTGTGCACGCGTTTCTTGGAAGATGTGTGAAGATACGAAGGGCAGTTATATATTCTCCGCTCGTTGTTCGCGCGGGCATGTTATTTTCGTCGAGCTTTCTCCGACAGCTGGACGAAGATCGAACGGCCGAGGCGCGCGCCTTTTCAAGCGGAGCGCGCTCTTGCGAAGCGCTCATCATTTGCTTCATGTATTCTATGAGTCTACATTGAGGAGAAAATAATTAAAAAACTGAAAGCACATTTTACTTATACTGATACAACGTATGTTTACATTGGGAAAATTAAATTATTTCCAGGTGAAGAAATGTATCTTTTTTTTGTTTCTTAAATCTGCAGCTTTTTTTCACGGAAACTTTTTTCGTTTCCTCTATTTAAGCAAGATCATTGAGACTGAGGTAAAATCTGTTATATATCAATACCCGGCGAGAAATTTTTCTTTCTTATCTCTTAGATTCTTCAATTCTTCTCTCAGTATACGCGAATGGGAGCGAGAGCAATGTTCGCTTCTGGACGTTTTCGACCTTCGAGCGTCTCCGCCGATTTCTTTTCGCGAGATCCGAAGATGGAAAAGATCTGTACACGCCGGACGCATTGCGACTCGTGGGAAATTTTCGCGAGGAATCGATCCTGAATGTAGTTCATTAAGCGCGTCATGTACGGCGGGTACGGCGCGCTCGCGCGTGCGCGACTCGTGAATCACAGTTAGTTGGCGCTTAATGGGAAATTGGTTTTATGTTGCCAGTTGTCGGGGCCGGTTATGATACGGCCGATTCCGATAAGCGGCTCACTCCAGAACGGGTTTCCATTTGACGTTTGCGCGCTCGCGCGCTGCGCGCACGTGGGCCGCGTAAAGGCGCTACCGGTTTATCACGGCGTTTAATTTATCGGCGTGCGCGTTATCGGGGCAGCGCGAGCAACAATTTGCCGGCGCGTCGTTTTGCTGTTAATCGAAATGCAGTCGCGGACAACGGTAATCGAGGGGCGCGGTGAGGCGAGGCGAGGCGAGGCGAGGCGAGGCGAGGCCTCACGCCGCGTGATCGTCCCACGGTGAAATTGCGGGACGTTTCATTAACGTGCCTCGCCCACGCGGTAATCAGAATTATTTTTGTACACGTGGCGCACGTGGTGCTGGCGCGCGCGCGCGCGATGATACCGTTGGAACGCGTGCTCGACGAGATTTCGCACAGTTCGCGTTGGAAACGAATACGTGACGGCGTACAAGTAATTACGCTCGATGCAATTCCCCATTCCCTCCGTCTCTCGTCGCCGTTTCTTTATCAAAGGCAGCCGGATTATCGATCATTCATACCAAGCGTCCCGATTATGCGTCGCTCGCGAGCGCGCGCTATACGGAACTGATTCGCCGACGGGTCTCCAGCGAAAACTCGCAGACTACGGAACTTCCTATCTCGCGGGAGATACCGCGCGAGCTCTCTCACGGCTTATTGTTGACGAAAAAGACACACCGCGCTTCGAGGTTTGCGACCTCGCGTCGACTTGCGCGATCGACGCTCGCATCCCTATCGACGATTTCGGGCTTTGCGAACGCATTCCGACTTTTTCGTGCACGGCCCCCTCGGGCCCCTCGACCGAAGGACACTCCGCCGGCAAAGTCCGCGAGGAAAGTGGGACGCCGCCGGTGGGATAAAAAGTCCGCTGGATTCCTCCGTCCTTCTTTCCTCGACCTCTCGTTCTTTCTCTCTCTCTCTCTCTCTCTCTCTCTCTCTTCTCCGTATCGTCTCATTACGGCGCCGTAACGCAGAAACCATAATGCACCGTCGGCAAATGAGCGGTTAACCCCGATTTAGCGGGCGCTTGCGCGGCTGCCTAGCGCTAAATAATAAATCAATAATGCAAGCTAATAATACGCGGAGTCATGGGATTTACCGGGACGTGCAGATGGTGATCCTACACTCGTAGCGACGAGAGATAGAGAGAGAGAGAGAGAGAGAGCGCAGGAGGGCGAGAGGGGGAGGGAAATTGGAGGAGACCGCGCGCGTCGACTCCTCGCATTCGCCATATGCTGCCACCGCCGCCGCCGCCGCTGCTGCTACTCTACCCGCCTTCGATAATAATTATACCCCCTCGCCCCTCTCAACTTCCATTCCCGCTGCTGCGTAACCCCTCTAAGCTGCCACCTACCCCTCTCGTGCGAAGGACGTAAATCACGTTGCGCTGGCGAAGCGTCTCGGGAGCGCAATTGCTTCGCGAGTGAGCTCGCTGATCATTACGTGAAATTAGCGAAGTGCGGTGCCACGCGATCCTGATGCTCCAGCAGCTTTCCCCCCCCCTCCTCCTCCTCCGCCCCCGTTTCGGGGAGGGGGGATAATACGCGAGACGAAGCACGTAGGCGCGTCGATTTTCGTCCGCTCGTCGAATTATAACCTCGGACAGACGGACGAGCAGACATTTTCGCATCGTTGTAAATTCAAGGCAGACTGGGAGAAAAAGTGCGCACTTCCGGTGTAACCTTCCGGTCGGGAGCGCGTGTGCCGCCGGAACGGCTGGCGAAAGAAGATCGCTCACTATTTTTTTAATGGATCTCTCACAACTCGCTACGTCGTTCCACGACTTGGCCGGCTCGCCGGCTTTGTCTCAACGTCGCGCTTAACTGGCGATTATAATAGATATCGATCTCCGATAACGCGCGTTTTCGCCGAGCGACGTGTGAGATACGAAGTTTTCGCGAATGTCTGCAAGCCTGCGAGCCAATTTTCAACGTAAGCGCGTCGATAGCGCGAAGGAACGGCGTACGAACGATTGCGTATTTCGTGGCGAGTGGGAGGGGGAGGGGGCAGGACGAAGAGAGAAGTTCTTCCTCACCTCGGTTATAATTATATTCGCTCGTTCGCGTTCGCGTCAGCACGCTCATCCTCTCTCGCGTGTTTAATGATGCTGCAACACTAAAGCATCCCCGGAGAGCGGCGTTTTGCAGACAAAAGCTCGTCTCGGTCGTTACGTGAAATTAGTGAAGTGTGATGCCTCCCGATTATCTACTTTGCTCTCTCGTCTCTCCGTTCGGGCTCGCCGACGAGATTGATGACTCGTTTATCGTAGGCATCGATCAGGTGTGGATCAGACGAGAGAACGCGCACAGTCCGTGATCGCGAGTGAAGGGATCAAAGCGTGTATGTCCGTTCGTTTGCAAAATTGACGATTCGAGATCCTCGAGTACAACCTGCCTGCGCATCGTTCTTCCGCTTCTCTCAGGCATTCTTCAGGAATTTCAAGCAAATTCGAGTCCGCAGTTTAACTCTCTGAGGCGCGTATTTTTCAGAAAATCCGAATCACATGAAAATTTACGTACGGGGGTTTCTGGGGTCGCTGATAACGAATCCGTTATCAGATTTTCGAAATTCAAGATGGCGGCCACAAATATGAAAAATCGCGATAATTTCGGTGACATCGGTGATTCATAATCAGCGATCTTGAAAACTAAACAGAGTACAATTTTAGTTAATTTTATGTACATTCTACGATCCGCCATCTGAAATTCGTCATCTTGGAAAAGGAATTTTGGAATGTGGACCTCAGATTGGTAATCAGCGACCCAAAAAAACCCCAAATCTTGATTTTGAGCGAAAAATTCACTCATAGTTCGTGGAAAATGATATTTTCTGCAAAAATGTGTATTTTTCACACTTTGTTTATTTATAATAAATGGACAACTTATGCAAAACACTTTTCAACCTTTCGCGCACGTTCCCATATCATACAAGAAGCTAAGAAACGCAAAAGACCCGACAAGAATCCCTCAAATATGAAATATTTCATGAAAATGTGAGAATAAATAAACGAGAGAAAGACGCGCGCACTCGCGCCCTCGGCGACCAAAACTAATCAGATGTTTCTTGCGTTTTTTTACAAGCCCTTTACACGCACGTGTTAATTACAGATCCTTATCCGCCGTACAACACACGGGCGGGCGGGTCTAATTTGCGCACTTTCGAGAAATCAGCAGTCGCCGGCTAATTAACCGGCGTAATGTTATGTTCGAGTCTCTTGTAATTGTTCCTTTTCTCCCGTCCCCCTCTCTCTTTTCTCGCCTTTGTGCTTTCCGCCTCTCTCTCTCTCTCTCTCTCTCTCTCTCTCTCTCTCTCTCTTTCTCTCTCTCTCTCGTCATGGGAACAATCGACGAGCCACCGCGAGGAGCAGCGACCGTGCGCGCGGCGCGCGCTTTTAAAGCGACAAAACATTCCGGCGAGACAATTTACTCGGAGGCTAATTAATATACTCGAAAGCGGCCGTATGCGCTCCACTCACGCGTTCGTCTCAAGACCGTATCACACTAGCGCCTCGCGGCTGCGACTGCGACTACGATTGCGATTTCTTGCTTTCCAATCACACTTGCGATTGGCGATCGCGACTGCGGCTAAATACTGTTGAAACATTGCAAGAGCATTTGCAATATGAATATGGATTTTATATGACTGAGACGTAGAATGAAGATATGTGCAATGGTGACATTTGCATTGTAATTACGGAGTATTACAAGACATTACCACGCAGGAAAATATGGGTGAAACCATGGATAGCAAGAAGAAAAGAACAAGGTTGCCGTCGTAACGCTTTTTTAGAATTACAGAAGATCCGGAGAAATTTCGTAGGTAAATAGAATATATAAACAATGATATGTTATGTAACACACAAAACAACACTAGATATAACCTTATTCTAATGATCACCGACTTCTACATATTATTAAATAAATGTGATTATAACGAGCGCGTCACTTGATTATACGGAGTTCTGTGATTACTTGCGGCTGCGACTCGAAAAAAATGGTCAGCTGTCCAAACGACAGTCGTGAGTCGCAGCCGCGAGTCGCTGCTTGCTTTCTTGATTGGTCGAGGAAGAATTGCAATTGCAATCGCAGCCGCAGTCGCGAGTCGCTAGTGTGATACGGTCTTTATGCACGAGACGAGTAGAATATGCACGTCGAATCGCGCGCGCGACGTGGATGTATTTTGGCGTGCTGTATCACGTTGCGGTGTACTCTGATGTATATATTGACATATTATGGCTCTCTCTCTCTCTCTCTCTCTCTCTCTCTCTCTGTGGCAGCGCTTGTATCACTCGCCCGTATACAAGCAGTCGACTTGTCAACAGTCGATTCGCGCGTGTAAAGGGGCACGCGAATAACGAAACCATAGGCGGTGCGCTATAATTTCCCACCGTTATTCCCCCCCCCCCCCCCGACGCGGTACAATTTCGCGAACTGAACGTGACATTTCCGTGTGCCAGCGAGCGAGCCAACGTCGGCGGGCGGGCGGGCGTCGTCTCGCGCATTAGTCAGGAGCGATTCCGAGGTGCGCGCTCGTTTGTCGGGCGCGGTGCTTCGCGTCTCGAGCGATTGATAAGCTCCTTGGAACAACGCTGGAGCCGCACCCCCGCCCCTGCCCCCTTGATCTAGATAGTGTGCGCGGGACCACCTGGGACCACGGTCGTAAAGTTGGCAGTAAGCCTTGTTTATTGGCTACGGGGCCGTGCGCGGGAGAGATCTCTTTTATTTGAGGAATGAGTTTCGAGAAAGTAGGGAAATTCCATTTACTCGTGAATAAATAACGAGCGCGCGTGCGGAGGCGGCGGCGTGCGCGAATCCCTATCGGCGTTCGCACGGAGCGTCTTAAATAATTCCTCCGCCGAGTAAAACGCGCCGCGTCGCGCCGCGCCGCGCGATAAATAAGTTTACCGCAATGAGAGACAACTTTTTTTTTACGGCTCGAGCGCGCACGTGCACGCGCGCGCTTCGCCGTGACGTGGTGTAACTTTGGCCGTGCATCATCGAAATAAAAATCGTGGCGGAAAAGAGAGAGAGAGAGAGAGAGAGAGAGAGCGCGAGAGAAAGAAACACGCCCGTTAGCTCGCACGAAGCCGGGCTGTCTATAGGTAAAGTGAGACGGTTCGGCGTCGCGCACGCTAAAATTGTCGACGCGCATAAATTTTACAGCTCGTTGAAATCGCTCGGCTGGGGCTGACATACAGCCTGGAAAGACAAACACAAAGTCGGTGAATCTATAAGCCGCGCGCGGCGAGCGTCGTCTCGCCGTCCGCGCCTCGGAGTTGCGAATTACAGCGAAGTCGCAATTTGCGGGAAACAGTCGATTGGCTCGCGCGATCGATCCTTCATCGTCCACGTCCTCGCTCCGCGTTTCGACGCGAGGCGTCGCGTGACCATTTATAAAATTACATTTTCAATGCGCGCGATCGAGCGTCCCAGGTTAATTGGATGGGATATCCGGAGGTACGCGCGAGCGAAATGATCTCTCCGAGTCTGTATTATTCATTCGGAAAGCTCTCGGTTATTTATTGACGAACTTAAATTATTTATGCAATAACACACCGTGCGTCGGTACACGCGCGAGAAACCGGAACGAGTTAAGCAAAATTGTACTCTCTCTCTCTCTCTCTCTCTCTCTCTCTCCTCAAAAATCTCTTCTCGCAAAATCCCAAATGGGATAGAATGTCCGAAATCTGACGTTTGTATTTCTCTCTTTCGTCCTTTTTTTCTTTTTATTCCTTATCTCGCAGATGCGGCTGCCCGTCGTAAGTAAGAGCCGCTCGTCGTACTTCACATGGAGTCGCAGCGCGCAATTATTTTCCGCAGGTTCAACGGCCGCGTTTCAACGGATGCGCGCACGGCTGTGCGAATCCACTTGCGTGTAATATACCAGCGATAATAGTCGTAAAACGAGCCACTTTGTCGTTGGAAATTTGCAATGTTGTCGCGATAAGCTTATCTGTTGGCCGCACACGGTTACCATGGTTAGCCGCGCGCGCGCGTACGTTCCGCGCGTTCACGGCTCAAGAGGAGACAAAAGGAAAGAAAGCGACCTCGTCGCAGATGGAATTGTAGAGGCCGAGAGCGATCCGCGCGAGCCGAACGAGTCACCCGAAGAAAAGTTTCGTGGTTTCATCATCGGTCATTTTATTCGCCGTCGCTTCCACATAGCGCTCGCGCTCGTCTCTCCCGCGTCGGCTAGAAACGCGCTCGAGTGCGCGATTTTCGCATCCGCGGCCCGTGTCAATCGGTAGTCGCGAGCGCCGGTTACATTCATTCAACCCTGAAAATTGCTCTTATCGATTGCTAACGTAATATTCTCCCCCCTCCCCCCTCCCCCCTCCTCCTCCGCGAGTCGCCGGTCCGTCAGCACTCGAGTGCGCGAGCGTTCCGCGCGCGTGTTGGAATATTACACATCGGCCGCGCTCGCTCGTTCGCTTCGCTACCTGCACAAAGTGGAGCCGCCGCCGCCGCCGCCGTGGCGTTGCGAAAAACGCAGCGGATCGCGTTTGAACAAATAATGGCTTTCGGATAATCAGGCAGGCTCGGCGGGACCGAGCGTGCGAGAATGATTGCGCAGGCAGGCAGGCAGGCCGCGCTGGAAAATGCGCGCGTTCGCGCGCGACGTGACGGAAGGTGCTTATTCGTCCGTTAACTCGGTGAAAGCAACAATCCCGAGCTGCCGCCGCCGCCGCCGTCGGAGCCCCCCCCCTCCTCCCCTCCCCCGGCTGTGCCGGAACCGCCACGAAATTTCGGCCGAATCGCGGCGATTTCGACGCGGCCCGCGAGCCCGCTTTCGTTTCTGCGAGCGCGCAAGAGACGATTATCCGATCGTGGCAATTTATGCCGGCAAATCACTGCAATCTGCGCCCGATCCAACTTGTGAAACTCTCCCCCCTCTCCTCCTCTCCTCCTCGACCTCGACTTTCGACCCTCCTCGCCGCCCCGTCTGCCTCCTGGCCTCTCCGCGGCCCGCGCGCTCTCTCTCTCTCTCTCTCTCTCTCTCTCTCTTCCGTCGTCTTGAACTACGGCTCTCGTCCGATTCACTCGCATGCAGAAAAGTGCAAAACAGCCGGAGGAAACGAGCGATTCGTGATCGGACGCCGTTAACGTTTCACTTTTCGTGGTCGAAAATTGCTCCCTCCCCCAGCTGTGTACCGTAGAGAGGGGCCGCGTGTTCCTTCGATATAATATCGTATCGGCCGGCTCGCCCGCGAACAAAGATCGCTTCCCGAGGCGAACAATGATCGCCGAGGCGCATAAATCCTTGTCACCGAGGTTGCCCGATAGCGAAAACGTCGCATATTCAATTGAGAATACGAGAAAGGAGGAGCGCGATTCCGCTAAGTCAATCGCGGATGAACGGGTGAAAGCAAAGTTCGCACGCCACCGCGTTGCGAGAGAGCGCAGAAATGTATCGAATAATATTATTATTAGTAATCGTCATTATTATTGCTGTTGTTGTCGTTATTATTATTATTATTAATTTGAAATAATTGCGAAAGACTGTGGAAACAAGGATTACTGGGGCCGCGCACTGTATCGCGTTGCATTCGCGCTGCGCGTGTTCCAAGTGAGAAATAGAAAGATAGAATATCTGTCGCGTTTATCATCCGAATGAAAGCTTCAAATCGCAGAGCCGGCCTGCGATGTCATTAAAGCGCGTCGTTTAATATCCTATAATTATTTGGCGTACGCACTCGGGAGAGGTGGGAGGGGGGGCGCCGCCATATGTACACGCGCCGCCGTAGTGTATCACATTTCGGCGGAATCGAATGGACGCGCGGCGATCGATCGCGCGCCCGCGAACGTTGTTACGATTTGCAGTCGCGATTTCGATGGAATGCAAAATGCTGCTGTTGCTACCGCCATCATCGCCGCCGCCGCCGCCGCCGCCGCCATCCATGCATGAACGATGTTGCAAATCGATTATCGATTTCGGCCGGCATCAGCGCAGAACACCGCTCTCTCTCCCTCCCTCCCTCTCTCTCTCTCTCTCTCTCTCTCTCTCTCTCTCTCGGCGACGATCTCGGGAATTGATTATTGATTTCGACGGCGTGCAGCGCAGAACGCCGCCGACGGTGCGGCACGAGCGCCGGCGTCACGGATCGGTTATTGATCTCGATGCGAGCGCAGTCGCATGATCCGCTCTAAAACGGCGGCCACGCCGATTAATTGCAGCACAAAGCCGCCGATAAAGCGGCACGGAATTCAATTATTCACTTTAACGTGTTGTAAGTACGGTGTGATGGGACCGACATTCGAATTCATTGAAATTCGTCGCCCCTTCTCCCTCCCTCCCCCCCCTCCACCCCCTCTTCCCGCTTCGACTTTCCGCGATGGAATGATTAACGTCGGCGCTCTCGCGACGAACGCACGCACGCACGCACGCACACATACAAGTGCATGCGTGCACGCTTTTTGCGCGCTGCGTTATTTATTTATGCGATAATTGTCATCCGTCTGCCTTGGCGCGAATCGTCGGAAACGAGCGCGCGCTCGCCGCCGCCGGATGCGCGTATGTCAATTTGTCGAACGAGCCGACGTGAGATTCTTACATCAACGATGTGCTTCGCGATACATCACGGCGGCCGCGGGCTTTTAATCGACGACGAAACGACCGGGCGTCCCGTAGCGTCGTTCCAGTTCCAGTTCCAGTTTCAGCGCAGGGGCTTCAATCAACCTCGCCCGGCGAATTCCACGTTGGAAATGCGCCAGATCGCGTTCTATTTATTTAGTTTTCGCATTATATTTTATTGTTCAAATGACAGATGACTCTCGGCCAATCCCGAGCTCGTTTCTCGCGAAATTTCACTCGAAAGTAGGTCGCCCGTATACCCTCTCGTGACACGAGACGCGCTTATCACACCGCGTTATGCGTGTGTGTGTGTGTGTGTGTGTGTGTCGCGGTCCGCGAAAAGATATTTCAATATTCAAACGAGACGTCGGGGCTCCGCGCGAAATTTTTCCCCGTACTCGTTACAACATTATCGCGGCCAGGCGAGGCGAGTATCGAGAAGCGTTGCGCGGACGCTTATCGGTGCTATTTAAATTTTGATCGCATACTCGATGATGCGCGCACACACGCGCTCACGCACTCTCGCACTCGCTCGCTCGCCGGGCGAGGGAAGGCAGCGCGCGTCGCGCGCGGCAGTTTCATTTTATAGTTAATCGCTCTTTATCGAGCCAGTCGGCCGCAGTTTCCGCGTTAAATTATTGCTGTCATAAATTTATCCCTCCCCGATCGGTAATTATCGGGCCGAGCCATCCGTCGGAACGGGCGCGAATTACGAGCCAATTCCAATTGGCGTTTCAGTCTATCTCTCCAACGCGGCGACGAGGAGGGCGTCCAGGCTGTGCCGCGGGGTGGCGACGACCGGCGCGGCGGGGCGGGGGGGGGGAGTGGAGGAGGTAGATGGTGCGATGCGGCGTTATTGTTACCGGGGCGACTTCTCCACGATTTACTGCAGTGACCTTCGTTTAAAGCACGCCGCCCACGCGGCGATTAACAATTTCGAGCGTTTCGCGAATTTCCTATTACGGCGCGCGCGCGCGCGCGCGCGCGCTTCGCCGCCGCCGGGTGATGCGCGATTGCGGTAACGCCGTGCGCGAATCCTGATAATAATAGCGTCCGCGCGCGCGCGAGCGCGAGCGCGAGTACGAGAACGTACGTGGTTGCATTGTTAACGTGAATTATAATTGCAGCGAATCGCTCGCGACGCAACGCGACGCGCGCACGTACTCCCCTTGCGCGCTGCTTAATGACGCCAGCACGTGCGCACGGGCGGCCTGCGAAAACCCGCATCGAAACCCGTGCGGCCGATGATAATCAGTGTATAATATGACGTCTAATAATTAATCGGAATGCGATGTAATTGTACAAGATTAATACGAAGCGGTAGCTACAAACTAGCAGTGGAATTGCGTTCTGCCTATCTGACTATTTATCTATCCGCGTATCCGCCTGTCTGTCTTTCTCTCTCTGTCTCTCTCTCTCTCTCTTTCCTCTAGTTGCCGAGTGTGCGCTGGGTTGGACGATTTTTACGCGCGGAATCCCACGTCAGTGACATTTCCACCGCTCGTCGCGCGAGTTCTGCAGAAAGAATGTTATTGCGAAAAGTATCGCGCGTCGAGACGTACGAGCGTCGCAATTATCGACGCTCGCCGAGAAGGTCCCGATGCCATTTGCAGACGGACAATGTAGAGAGCGAACGAATAATGGACGGCAAATAAGGATTGCCTTTGCTGTTCCCACGATCGACACGTCGGAATTGGTACGTATCTGCGCTTACGTATCTAACGGGTGGACACAATCGAGCGCGCGCACGGCCCCCCCCGTGCATGCTCTCCTCCGGTTCGCGGAGCCTCGTGGGCGGCCGCGAAACTCACGCGAAAGGTAAACGAGTGTTCATAGATCTTAGATAAGTGCAGTTCAGGCGCCAACATTATTTCCCGCTTCGAGAAGCGTGCTCGGGAATTATGGGAGCCTGACGGCCGTAATGTCACGCCTTGTCAGTCGCAAATACAAACACGCCGCGGCTCGCGAAGAAACGACGAGGAATCGTTATCGGGCGCGACCCAGGCGGCGCTCGCGGCGGTCATGGGCGGCCATGGGCGGCGGAGTGTGCCGCGCCGAGAGAAGATCGAAAATCGCCTAATTAATTGCGCAATTCGCTGCCGATCGGATGCGCCCGACGCGGCAACATCCGCTCGAAGCTGGCCAATTCGCCCTTTATTCCCTCGACGCGATCATTTCGCCGTCTGATTTCGCTGGAGTTCCATCGCTTCACCGCCCGAGAAAGCTCCTCGAGCTTCGTCGCGAACGTCTCCACCGTCGATCATCGACCGATCAATGCCGTCGCGCGGCGGAATTCATCAGACGTCGGTAAACACATTATTACGGATCGGGCGCGTGGCGTCTTCCTGATGGCCTTCTTTGGGAAGAATCGTCCTTCTTTCTAGCTGAAATGTTCATGTCCTGCCAAGGGCGTTTTCTTTGTCCTCCCTCACCGCATCGAAAGAGTTTCTTTTCTCGCTTGTCAGATGTGCGCCATAGTGACATTACCATCTAGTAGTTACCATCTAGTAAAATATATATCTGAAATTTATTAGGTAACCAAAAGAAGATGTTATAATTGACGTGTGAATAAATAATTGATGGCTCTTCGTGATCTTCCTGAACGTGCTACATCTTCGAGCAATTAATCGCCAGGAACAGGAAGGACATTTTCTAAATCGCTTCTGTGCAGTTCGTCCTTTTGGCACATCTTCTCCAAACGCCACGCATATCTCGCGACGTGTTTCTGCAGCTTTTGACCCGAGTCGAATTCATAGAGCAAACACGCTCGAATTACACCGCCGCGACAAACTTCACGAATTAACTCGCGCAAATCTGTGCTACATGAGACGCGTAAACACGCGCGCCCGATAAGTCTCAGCCCAAGATTCGCCGATTCGTTGCGCCGAACTCATACGAAGACCGCACGAACTTTTCCGGTCACCCGATATAATAGTCGAGAATTGACGTTCGGAACGATGCGGACGGACGCATTCTACCCGACGACATTTCTTGCCCGCCGAAGAAAAACGTCGACCGTCCCAACCTACCAACTTACAAACCTTAGGCCTTCCCTTCGCGATCAAGCAAGTGTCGTCTGTTGGACGCGATGTCTAATGGACCCGGTGATGTCTCGCGCTGTAACGCGCGCGCCTCTAGCCGGTGGCAATTGCCGCGTCCCGGTAAACGAGTCTACTTATCTCGGGGCTGATTTAGCACCCTCGCGAGCCTCGCCAGCGTCGGCGGCGCTTTTCACGCGGCGGCGTGAGCAATGGGCCGAAACGGGCGGAACAGCTTGTTAATTAACCCGATTAAATCGTCAGGTATTACTTTCGTTCCGCCAGCCATCCGCGCCCTCTCCTATCTCCGTAATATTTCCATAACGGCGGCCGGGAGGGAGGGGGGGGCCCGCCGTTGTTCCCGGGAGTGTCGTAAATCCGAATAATCGAGCGCGCTTTGTCATGTAATTTTCGGCGCGCAGCTTCAGATTTGTGTATCTGCTACTGGAGACAATTATATACGCCGTCGTCCATTAATTTCAATAGACGTCGTCGGCCTCGCCAACGTCGAGCCGCCGCTGCTGCCCGTTCCAGGGTGCTAGGGAAGTTAGTAGACGACGTCTCGGCATGCTCGCTGCCAGGATGGGCGGGTCGTTTGATATCCATTGAGGAAGCAAGAAGACGTATTCTTCAGTCTCTTCTCTCTCTCTCTCTCTCTCTCTTCGGAGGAGACGGAGGAGGGAGAGAGAGAGAGAGAGAGCGCGTACGGTTGTAGGACGAAGAGGAAATCGCGAAACATATCGAAACTAATGGACGGCGTACACACAAATGTATATAGAGCGGCCCTCGCGACGAGACTCGTGTTTCCAAGTGGAATTGCCGAGGGGCGTCCTCGCGAACAAGAATAATTACGCGATTCTGCGGTGATGGTCGGGAAATGCCGGAAAAAGGGACGAGCGAGCGAAAGGGTGGTGGCGGCGGAAAGGCTGACACCAGTTTCGCGGGTGGGCGACGACGATGATGACGACGACGACGACGACGACGACGGCGGTGGCGGCGCGGCGGCGGCATGCTTTACGAGGACAAGCGGCTTAGCCAGCCCAGCCAGTGGACATAATTCATCCGGCGTAACTCGGTGTCTCACTCCGTTACCAGCAACACGTTCCGACGCACTTCGCGTGGAAGGTGGAAATAGGAGGAAGTCCCTCGTCCTCTCCGCCTTTATTTATGGTACCTCGCGACGGTACATTCAGATTCGGTCGTGGAGCACGCGCGCGTGTACAGAAAATGGCCTTTGCCAGGATGCGCGCGCGCGCGAGAGTGTTACAGCATTATTTATGAGATAAAGCTCGCGAACGGTTAGCGGCGGTGGCGACGGGGGTGGCTCCCGAAATCTGCGACCGCTCGTGTCGGAGTTTATTCCTTTGCCGGAGTCGGCGAATTTAGTTCCGGATTGCGCGCTCGCTCGCTCTCCCACTCTCGCGCTGCGGTCGCGATGCTTGCGCGTTAACAGCGCGTTTAAAGGCGAATTTTAGCACGTGGGGCTCGCTGGTCGCGCGTTAAGGTCGCGCGATTTGGAAAGTTAAGTCCGTGTTGCTTATAAAAGTCGCGTCGAGATGCCGAGATGGAGAGCGCTCGCGGAATTTGACGAAATTTCTTCGCGAGAGGCGGGAGAGTCCGTGAGGGCTCCGCGAGGGCGAGGGGGTGTATATTTGCACCCGGGGGAAACTGAAATTCGCGGAAATGACCGTTGGATCAGCGAGTAGTTAACTGTGAAACTGACAATTGCGACGAACGGGGTCCAACTGTCGAAGCTCGCTGCGGCGATGCTGTGCGAGAGAAAGAGCGAGAGAGAGAGAGAGAGAGAGAGAGAGAGAGGGATGGCGCATTTGAATAATTCTCACGGCGTGGCGGTTCACGATGAATCTCTCGGGTGGGTTACCCTTAGCCCGCGTGAAAATATGAAGTTGGTAATTTGCGCGAGCCTCTCTCCATCCCGTGGCGTGCGGGGTGGCACGACGGAGAGGCGTTTCACCGTGAACAAATCGAATGCGGCGCGAATTAGCGCCACGGTGGGTTTACGAATCCGTCTTGTTGTCACGAGAAATAATTGCCGCGAGGATTCCCGCGGACGAAGGGGCAGATGCTCTCCTCGTCTTTTCCCGCGGGGTTATAATGCCGGGGACGGAGATGCCCGAGGTTATTAGTTTAGGAAGCTGCAAAGTACCTCGAAACAAAGTCTCTCTCCCTCTCTCTATCTCTCTCTCTCTCTCTCTAGCGGGTAATCAATATATACAAGCGACGACCTCCGCCTCGTTTCACCTTGTCGGTTTAGCCCGAACCGACGGCGAGAGTAAGCGGCGGCCCGCTTACTTGTTCCGTTCGTTCCAGGCGTCCAGGTTAGCCGGCAGACAAGCAGTATCTTTAGCTAATAAACCATCCCCATCCGCACCCTCCTGTTTCTCCTCTGCCTCCGCGTCCGCCAGCTCCTCTCCCTCTAGCGAAGGCGGTCGGCCAAATTATAATACGCCTATCTCGTGTTTCCCCCTCCCCTCGAGGCGCGCTCTCGAGTCTGATCACTTTTCATCACGGAGCCGATTACGCGAGCAGCATCCTCGGACACCCTTTTCGCCAACAGCCTTCTCGGATATCTTTTCTCCCCCCTTCGATTTACGTCTAATATAGTTTCAATCGGATAGCCCGATCGCGGGGAGTCGCAAGTGCAAGTCCCCGCTGCCTCATTCTGTCGGATTTGCTTCTCTTCTTATGAGATTTACTCATAAGCTGTGACAACATTCACACGCTTGATTTCTTAGTTTACGTCCGCGTAACTTTTCAATTCAATAACAGAAGCATACAGATCAAGGTAAAGTAATAACAAATTTATTCGTACTTTCATACCTTCAGTCATTATTGATTAACTCTTATATTTCTTGATACGCTTGATAACCAAATGGAATTCAGATCAGATACAAACAATAGATATTAATTATTACTCTTATGTCATATGAGACCCATCTTTCCCCTTCTTAAACTGGTGGTGGTGGATAACTCGCGCGGGGGAGTTTCTCACCACCTGTCTATAAAAGTAGATGGCAAAGAACCAAAACGAGCGGTTCCCAATGATACTTCGATTAAGCTCAGCTCAGTTCAAGGTCATTATTCTCAAAGAGCGATTTGAAATATAAACCTTATACCTCAAATCATTTCTGATGGTCGTATATAAATATCATTTATTATAATTGGATAAAGAGTTGAATATTAATTGTCTATAATTGGATAAAGAGTTGAATGTTAATTGTTTTCATGAATTCTAATTCTAACTCGAAACCGTTACGTATAAAGTGTTATTTAATTCATCGATTAGTAGCCTTTCTTAAGGAAAATTTAAATTATCTCGTTTAAATTTTTTCATTTTTATTCTTCCTTTCATTCCTTCCTTTTATTCTTTCCTTTCAACACTAAATTTACATTTGCAAACATTTAACAAACACTTCACACAGACTTGTCCGTCCCGAGGTAAATTGGTTCAATCCTCTGACCTCAAAAAAACAAATTCCATAATATAAAAATAACACGGTCACGACGTGACGTGTGTGTGTGTGTGTGTGTGTGTGTGCACGCAACTGTCGCTGCAGCAACGTCAGCAACATTTTTTTAACATAAATCCCGGACGTAGCCCGAATACACCTAGGGCTTTTCCTCTCTTTCTCGCGTCGTTTGTTTTTCTTTCTCCTTCTGCAGAATTTAATAAGTATTTTTATCATGGAATAGCATCTGCGCTGCGTTTCGAGCTTCCCGATAATTTTTGCAGATGTCTGGCGAGCATCTGCCTCGATTAAGTAGTTTAACCTGTAATTTATCCCACCGGCAACGCGGTCGGACGTTCTCAATTTACGCTTTAAATTGAAATGTAAAATCGTCGTGGCGCATCGGATCTTTGATTGAGACGTTCGGAGAGTGCAAGAGGCAGAGAGGGTGAGAGAGAGAGAGAGAGGGAAAGAGGAAGAGAAAGCGGAGTAAATCTATCATTTGCAAGAACCACCTCTCAGACATGCACACGTACACGTGTGCAGAATTGCGCGCGTTAATTTTACCTCGGACAATTGTTAACCGCTCTCGCATTCCCACTTTGAATTTCGAGCTTAGCGCGGAGCGTATGTATTATTTGCAGTTACTTTTGGATACCGCGCGGCTAATCCACCGCGTGTTATCGCGATAACAGCTTCGGTGAAAAAAAGAGAACACGCACCGTTTATTCCACGTTATCAAATGAAACGAATCGCCCGCGAAGAAGAGACGCCGAGAGAGAGAGAGAGAGCGAGAGAGAGAGAGCGAGAGAGAGAGAGAGGAGAGAGGGAGAGGGAGAAAGAGAGGAGCCGCGCGCGTATTTCGTGAGTTACGAAATGCGTGGCTGCGCAGTTTGCGCGTTATTTCGCACGGATAATACGTATTGTTGATGATAATGGGAATGCAGTCGTTGGTGCCACAAAGAAAAAGAACAAACGACACATGTTCGCTAAGCTCGGCAAACATCGCGCAATTCACGTCGCGTACGCGTCATATTTTGTTTGCGCGGTATTAAGCCGCGGTGAGAGAGAGGGAGAGAGAGAGAGAGAGAGGGGGGGGGAGGGAGAGAGGGAGAGAGAGAACTGGAGGATAATGCTGTGCTCATTTCTTTATTTTCAGTCCAAGCAGTACGGCGCTGGGTTCGCTGGACCAACTGAAGGAGTATCTGACGACAGTGGGAACCTGCAAATGTGGCCTCGAGTGCCCGTTCAGGCCCGAGCATGTCTTCAACTTCGACCCCAAGGTGAGTGCGAGAAGTTAGTAGAAAAGTCGCGAAAGGGAAAATTAACGAAGCCGCGTGCGCGACATTTCTAAAAGTGCGCGAGGATAGGTAACGGCGGCGTATCTGCTTCGTATTATTGGAAAAAGAAAAAAAAAACACATTGCTTTCTCCTCTATTGTATTTCCCTTTTGACCGTTTTGCCTTGGCAAGAGCTTGCCTCTGCTGAGCGAGAATTCTCTCGCCATGAAAGTTCGATAACGCGTTAAAATACGCCTCGGTGTAAAACTTCGGACTGCGGGCTCAATGCGTCGATGCGAGCGTAATCCCCGATCGCGTTCGATTCCCGATCGCCGCTTCCAACGTAATTACCGCGCATTGAGGCCATAATACTCGTAAATACGAAGTCGAAAGGTCAGTCGAACGGCCGTACATACGCGGGAAAGGGAAGTTTTCCGCGCACTTCGGCCGCGGACTATTTAATCAGCGCCAAGATGCGCAGCGCGTTACTTCGAACGGCAATTTCCATCCGATTGGGAATTCATTCCTGCTCGCTCGATTCCTTCACCTCCGGAATTTCCTGGCGAGTTTGAAGTACACACATCCCTGGAGAACAGGGGAAGAAAAATGAGGGAGAGAAAAAATAACGCGGCGCTCGTATCCATCCGTTTTGAGAATGCGTTTCCACGGCGGTGTCGAGAGCGGCTGAAATCAGCCGATTTCACGTCCCGATTACGTTCCCGCTCCGCGCGGCAAATGAGAATGGTTGACGCGCGCGCGCGCGCGCGCGACGCTCCTGTCGCAATCAGCACGGAGAGAAATCTCCGGAGCCGGCGCGTTCGCGGTGTGAAGTTAATGCAGCCGGCTCTCGTGACGCGCACCGCGCCGGCCAGGTAGAGTCGCGGCGTGTGCAGCGCAGGCGGTACCGACGCAGATCAAAATTATTGTTTTTTCACCAATCTTTACGCAAAAATTCTTCAAATTTCCCCAAACGACTAAATAGCTAACAATTTCACCAAATTGACAAAATTTTTCACCAACTGTGCTAAAACTGAATTTTCTTATTTATTTGTAATAATATCGCACGCGCAAACCTAGAATTATGAGTATATATATAATAATATATATATAATATAATATATAACATATATATATATATATATATATATATATATATTACCCAGATTTGTCGATTTTGTAATGAGAAACAAAGATAAAATGATCGCGTTCAGCAGAGAAAGCAGTGAACGCTCAGTGATTATTGGTGATTATTCTTTTAGAACTTTTGATAAATTCAACAGAATATACCAATCAGAGATAAAGTCACTAAGTTCTCACTGAATAGTTTTCTTGCGAATATATTTGTGAATATTGAAACGTAGCCAACAAGTACATTCTAGCAATATTACAACGCACTGAGCTTTCACATCCGATTGGCCTATTCCTTTAGATCTAAAAATATACGCCAATCAAATGCGAGAGCTCAGTTAGTACTCAGGGAGCGGTTGTAATACTGAATGCACCCATCGATCAAAGGACTCGTGGAAATTATATACTAATCAGCCAATCAGAGAATGTTGGCCACTCTCTTTTTAGACTGGTTCTACAATAGATATGGTAAGCCTCGAGTTGTAAAAAAATTGATCAATCACAGTCAACTATTTTCTTCGCATTCGATTGTGGAGATTTTTCTCAGTACCGGCTGTCAAAATTCACCAGATTTATGCTTTTCCCGGAAAAATGTCACCAATTTCCAAAATGTGAACAAATCACCAAATTTGCTGAAATTTCACCCAAGTTGGCAGCTATGTCGCGGCGCTTATTCGGGCCGCTCATTACGCTTCGTTCTTTTGCGCTTGCACGCAGGCCGAGGCAGAGAGAGAGAGAGAGAGAGAGAGAGAGAGAGAGAGAGAGAGAGAGTTATTCCAGCGCGCATCGCGCGGTGAAAGTTCGCGGGACGACGAGCCGTTATGGCCGCGCGTCACGAGCGTGGCATAACGCGCGCGCGCGCGCGCGCGCTTAATCGGCGGCAGCGGTTAGGCGTTGTTTATTTATTTATCAGGCGCGCGAGCGCACGCTCGTAATTGGCCCGGACGCTCCACGTGTGCGACGACCCGCCAAGCCCGCGACTTAGCGGCAAGAAATATCGCCATTGTGCGTGCGCGCGAGCGACGACGTCTCGCCGAGAAGTATCGCGCCCTGCCGATCTTACCTTCTGCCGAATCGCTCTGGGGAGGGAGGGGCGATTCTTTCTCTCTCTCTCTCTCTCTCTCTCTCTCTCTCTCTTTCTCCGGGAAGAAATTATTCCTCGGGACATGGCCGAAAGAGCCAATTAAGTATTATCGCGAACGAAGCGTGTAGCGTGACAAGCGTATCTCGAGACAAGGGAAACCTACGTTACTCGTTTAATTTCCGAAGCTTCGCACGACCTTTCGGGTCTTTTCGAGTTTATCGTCTCTGTTCCTCCTCGCGCACGTTTAATTGCCTCGAAAAATATAGATGATAAGGAGATTGTACTTTCGATATCTCGCGAGTTATTGCGTTTCCCGAGCGCCGCTTAATAACCCGTCAAGTGCCGTGTTTATTCATGAGGTGAAAAAAAGTGCCAGAGAGAAGCTCATTATCGCCGTATGTATTCGGCTCCGAACGAGCTCCGAGTCGTTTCCACTCGTGTGTGCACTCTCGACGACGACGTTCTATTACCTGGTTTGACGTCTTCTCAGGTTCGTCGCGAAATTCGTAGATCTTGTCGACAGGTGTAACCTCGGACCGCAGATCCGTTCACGAGACACTCGGCGACGGATACGCGCGTCCGTGGGTTTGCGGGCAGCATAAAGTTTTCGCAAGGAGTATCGGCGTGGACGTTCGGAATTTGCCGCGAGGTTAATAATAAACGCGAACATCTCGCGATTTTTGCCCCGCCGCGCTCGATGGCGACACGGCGCCATTCCGTGCCGCGGGAAAGAAGGGAAGGAGGGGGAATCTCAGAAAGATATATCGCGGCGCTGCGTGTTAACAACGGCGTCTTATTAAGCGCTATCGTTTCCCGGCGATCTAATGCTCTCCCGATTCCGCACCGAAGACTGCTCCTCCGCCGCGGATTCGACGAAACGGCGATGAGTCACGTCGCGCGGGAGCATTCCGGAAAATCGTGCCTCTCACGAAACATCGCCGCGAACAAAACACGAGCCGGGCGTTCCGCCGTTATTTCTACGCCGCGACGTAAATACGTAATTTTTCTTACTTCCGCCATTTAGATATTTATGGTACGTTCGCGGGAGCGCGGCGGCACGTAGCCCGGGCCCGCGCAGCGATCCCGAAGAAATATCGCGATCGTGCGTGCCAACGATCGCGGCTTATTAAGAAATATCGCGCTCGACCCACGTAACCGTTACCGCTCCAACCGAGATATATGTGTGTGTGTGTGTGTGTGTGTACGCGCGCGCGCGTTACATGTCGCCTTGAAAAAGGGTGCACATTGCGCCGTAGAACCGAGCTACGCGTCTTCAGAAGTCATCAGCGACGATCGGCGGGAATGAATCCATCGCTCTCCGCTCGCTCCGATGGATTAATTGCGGCCGCTCGCAGACCGGCCAATCGCGGGCTTAATTTGCCGGGGCGCGCAGCGGTATTCCGGTGGTACAAAAGGGCCATAATAACGAGGTTAATTTCTCGCGCCGGGCTTCCGCGCGCCTAAATTAAAAATTCAGGAGAACACCGGACGTGCCGCGCCGCGCCGCGCCCCGCGGCTCTTCTCCTCCCGGGGTAGACAGAAGGAGAGCGTCGCGCAGCAAAGAGGACGATCATCAGTTTTACTTAATTATTCCGGTAGCATGCGACGATATACGAGGGAAACGTATAATTATCCGCGCACCTGCTTGCTAACCACTCACTCAGCCGCTCTCTGCTCGCCGTCCTACGCGGCGTACCGTCGTCTCGGTGCGTTAATACATTCCCTAATTAAAGTTTATCATGTTTCGCCGATCTGCCAGATGAGTGAGTGAGTGAGTGAGAGAGAGAGTGAGTGAGTGAGAGAGAGAGTGAGTGAGTGAGAGAGAGAGAGAGAGAGAGAGAGAGAGAGAGAGAGAGAGAGAGATAGAGAGAGAGAGAGGTAATGGGGGGGGTGGGGGATTACACATACGTGTACCGATCCGGTACGCCGCGTCGACGACATAACGATCAACGCGCTAATAATTAATAATCATTTGCATATCTCTAACACCGTAACACGAATACGATACGATCGCGTCAGGTTTATCGAGTTTAGCTTGCGATCATCGTCGGCATCAACCGTCGTTCGGCCACGCAGAAATTGCGTGGATTTCGCAGGGGCGCCGTATCGATAGTTGCGCTAATCGCGGAACGGCGCGGCCGGTAGTCGTCGTTATTTATATCTCGATCGAATCGGGCAAAGCTGCGCGAGCGTAAATATGTAAATATGCGAGTGCAAATGTCGGTATAAAAATGTAAGTATAGGGCACAAGTGTGTCCACGATGAATACACATGAGGGCACTAATTCTCTCTGTTCTTTCCACGGCTACCGTTTCTCGACCTGTGTCAGAAACCGCCCCGTCCCCGAGTCGAAATGTCGTTTCCGTATTAACCCTTGAAGGCTGCTACAGCTGAAATTTCACCCCGTGCGAGTTTCGTTGCGTTCTTGTTAATTGTTAAATTATCTCCGCTGCGAGCAACAACTTCTCTACTTTCCACCTAATAATAATACACAGCGTTCAATTGCGTTTGCTTGACCTTTTTGTTTCTAAAATGAGGAGAAATATATACGCCGGGGTGAAATTTCGCCCGTGACAGGATTTTCCTTCGTGGTAACTTTCAAGGATTAGTACCGTTCGACTTGAAGATTCAGTGAAAAATCTCGAGGTGCGACGTTATGCGACAGTCTGTTGTCTTACATTTTGTTTTGCACCGCGTCATGCGTCAAATGAAATGTTACCTTTTCCTCTCCATACGCACATCGAACGATTTAAATTCGCAAGAAGAATTCGATTATTTCCGTACTCTCCGCGCATGCAGTCCCGACTTTTGTGCGATAAAATTATACAATCAACACATCGCTTGCTAAGTATTAAGAAGATTTGGGCGCTGATGGAGCATTAAGGCAACAAAGTGTTATATAATTCTCAAAACAAGCACTTGCTTATGCTTCGACGAAGCAACGGAAAGTAAGCATTCGCAGACAATCGGGAGACAATAGCCCGAGCTGCAATAGCTCGAGATTCTCCATTGGCCTTCAAGTTGAGGCCGGGATATACTCCAGGGATTAATGCAGAAGCATAATTTCGACTCACAGGTTGGGCTCGTAAAGTTCGCCGGAGCTTCCCGGCCATTCTTCGGAATATGTATGTATTCCGATGCTATTGAAAGACCTAAAATAATAGCGAGATCGTGGCGAGATATCTCGAGCGGATTTCCGCGGCGTCTCGCGCGCGCGCGCGAGCAAAACGGACTATCTTCTTCTCCGGCGAGCAGATCGTATCATCGTGGCATCTACAATGCAAACCCGCCCGGACAATACCACTCGAGCGCCGCTCGTCCATCTCGAAGAAGAAGAGGAGCGCTAGAGGAGAAGTGTGCGGATTGTCGAGTGAAATCGGCATGGCGCGCACGAGAGAGAGCAGCCACACGAGAGCGCCGTCTCGAGGTTCGTTCGCGACGGCGAGTACTCGAGCCGCGCGCGACACGCGGCGAGTATAGCGACACGACATTATTATGGTAATCGGGCAACCATCGCTCATCCCTGTCACGGCCTCCCACACGCCGCACGCTTTTTTGACAAGGTCTCAATGCGCGATATTACGTTCGGCAACACGAGTGACCGGGGCAAACGAACGTGCCACTCGAGCGGCGGAGACCCGAGCACAAAGTTACGAGCGTTCCTCTTCGCTGCGCTTTATCACACGCTCCGCGATTGTCAATTCCTTCAACGTCACTTTCAATCCCCGAGACTCGGGACCAACGACGTGGAAAACTGACGCGCGCGCGCGCGCGTAACGACCGAGTCCAAATGAGAAGAATCGACGGCGGCGTTCGCTCGCGCGCGCTCGCCCCGCGGTCGGCGAGAATTCGCGGGCGGCGAATTATCGGAAAAATCACACAGCCTCACTCAGCGCGTGAGTCCCCGCGATGTCTCTCGCGCAGCTTTAACGACGCGTTATCACGAGTGCGAGGGGCGCTTTTTCCCCACAGAGCGCGCGACGTGCCGCGCATCTCCAATTTACGGCGTCATAAATAAACAAAGAAGTGCGTAATATCGGCCGATTACGGGCTGAGTGCGCCATTATCGCGCGGATACCACGGCGAACGGTCACGACGTGTTTCAACATGGACAGCCACCGGCTCGATGTAGGTAATATCAGAGCGCGTCGCGATAATGGATCGGTTTCGCGATACGAAGCCCGATATAACGTCTTTCTCAGGCGACTCGCTCCTGGCGCGCGTTTACAAGCGCGCACACACACACATGCGCGCGCGCGCGTGCCCGTGAGTATCTCCACCTGCATTAATCAGGCACCGTAACTATCGGACGATCTCTCACGGTCTATACCATCTGCCGGAGACAGCCTTAACGTCTCTCTACGGACCTTTGATTTGGCTCGATTCTTTATCACCCCCGCGCGCTACCGGCTCGTCGGCCGGCCGGTCGGCCCTTCTTTCTGTTTTTCCTCTCCCGATGCTCCTTTTGTAACTCCCGACGTTTCCGCCTATTGTTGCGCATACAACAGCGCGAGGAATCGCCGATGCGGGGAGAACGATTTCCCGCGGCCGGCGTATCCTCCAAACGCTATCGCACGGCCGACGACGATCGCGACCGTGAACTCGCCGCGCCGGCGAGTTCTGCCCGCAAGCACGTGGAAGCGTCTTTCTCGCCCTCTCTTTCTCTCTCTCTCTATCTATCTCTCTCTCTCTCTCTCTATCTCTATCTCTATCTCCCTTGTGTGAGAAGCGGCTCTCGATCGTTCGCAAGTTGTCCGATCAGCGATATCCGACGACGACGACGCTGTACGTGCCTAAACTTTCCGCCTCGGACGTTGCCTGCGCGCGGTATTTTGGTATCGTTGATTACTAGGGACTTGATCAAACGCGAGTAACGAGACCGTGAAGACGAAGAAGAAGAACGAACCCTTTATATCCTGACGGTACTTGAAAGTACCGCTCTGTAATGTAAACGCCCATATATTTTTGAGCTCTTTTTTTCCTTTTCCTGTTTCACGCTCCTGTCAGTACTTATAAGCAGCACCTTAAAATTTAATCGTTAAATTGCTATAAAATGTACTGTCCTATTTCTTATGTTTAAATATACCTGAAGCTACTTAATTACAGAAAAATTGAACAGGGTCTTAGGTAAATTAATTGAGGACGTAAAGGGTTAAGAGAAGAATCGAAGGGATCTCTCGCGTGGTGCGTGACGTACATTGACGGCGGTATTTCGTGAGATTCTGCCGAGATTGAATTCCGCGAGTGGCCAAGTTGACGGTCGCGAAGCGACAAAACGGAAACACTCCGCCGCGCTGCTCGGCGCGATCGTATTTTGGAATTTAGAGGCCAATATAAAGTTCGCGTTTGTCGCGCCAGTCCGTCTCTCTCGCTTGTCGTGTCTGCGCTCTCGAGGCGTTAGTTTATGGAGTTGTTGCTATCCATTATCCCTCTTACGAACGACAGGATGACTCGGGTGTGTCCCGACGAATGTATTAGCGAGCGCTTAAGCTCGCTCGCCCGCGCGCGCACGAGTTGCACCGTGACGTTAACAAAGGGTAAGCGAGTACCCTTTTATTACACCCGGACGCCCGTCCCGCGTTTAAGCTCGTGCGTAAAGTAATTTGCCTTAATGAATTTGCATCTTCTCTTTCTATCGCGCGTCTCCCGCTACCCTCCTCCCTCCCCCCTCCCCCACCTACTTCCGTCTCATTTCTGCGGCTTGCATTTTTGATTCTCAATTAAGCGCGCGCGCGGCGGGTTTAGCGTTCGTGCTTAGCGAAGGAAATCTCGATGAAAATATTTTCCGCGAGTCGCCAGCCGCGCCCGGCTCTCGTGAGAATATGCCTGATCCTTTGAGGTGCATTAACAGCGCCGCACAAAGATCTCTCCCCTCTCTCTCTCTCTCTCTCTCTCTCTCTCTCGATATCTTTTTCCTTCATGCTTTGTGACCTTTGCGCTGCCGGCAATCGCCTCGCTTTGCACACCAATTATCAATAACTGCGGGGAACCTTTAACGCGCGAACACTGTTGAACATGATATAATCTGGGGGGAGGGGGGAGAGTATGTATTCTCGCGAATTTAATTGGGTTTTTTTTTCTTCTTTTTGGTTTCAAGGGATTAGCTTGCCCTTTTGCTCTTTTCTTCCGCGTTCGGTACTGATCGTTGCGACATTCATCCGCTTGCGCGATAGTTTCGCGATAGAAGGACAATAACAGCAGCATATTCCGCGATACAAATCAATTTTACGGTGAGGTCCGGCGCTCGCCCCAGCGCTCCATAAACCACGCGAAATTACGCGAGCGCGACTCGGCTCGTTCGTACTCCCAACGGATATTAATTCCTCATCTTTTCAATTAGTTCCCCCCCCCCTCTTCTATTTTCGGCACGCTCGCGCAAACACGCCGATTCCGTGGTACAGAAGAGATTACTCGTGCGATGCGCAAGGTATGAATTTCGCGGATGAGACAGTGGCGGCGGAAAAGGGCTGTCAAAGATTTTCCCCCTCGAAGCTCGATGCTCTTTGTAATCGACTCGGGCTATCGGCGGGGAAACAAACTTCGCTGTCTTACAAAGAAAAAGTAATCTTGTACGGTGTCTCGGTTCGCGTACCTCGGCGAACCTCGAAGTTTCGTCGGGAGAAAAAGGTGAATTCAAGATTGCGGGACCAGCGGGAGGGGATGGAGTTCCCAGCGCCTTATCTAATTGTCAAACGGCCTGAGACGTGGGTGGACGAAATCATCATCGATCGTCCGGACTAACCGGCCGGATATACATGGCGGAGCGACGGGAAACCACCCGAAAATCGCCGTTCGACTTTAGCCTTTATCGCTGGATTTCCCCCGCTCGCTGACGGGGAATGGGGAGCGCGCGAAACACGATCCGCGAATTACGCAGTTAATCACCGGTGTTTGGTGCTTTGCGCGTCTGACGTTGGAAAGTGCCATCGTATCGCATCGTCTCCTTACTGAATGGTAACTTTCTCTTGCTCATTTTCCATCACAATTCTCGACAAATCTAATGCCAAAACGAGTCATGTGTCGCCATAACGGTAACTGCACTACTTTTTTTCTTATCACAGGTTCTATCACAGGATTTTGTTCTAAGCTAGAGAGTCTCACATTCTCGTCGCGCAAATCTTCTTTAATAATCGAAGATTTTATGGTGGTTGTTTGTGCAAAATACACCCAAAAAAGGAACTTCGGAACAAGCGGAATCATCTAAATTTTAGAGGATTTTATTCTTATATATGGCCTCAAGAGGATTCCTCTGAGATTAAAAGAAAAAAAATTATAAACACATTATTCTTAAAGTTAGAGGGATTATATGTTATATGTGTAATGCAAATTTACTTATTGATTTTAATATAAATTTCCTCTCGTACGTAGATTATTTAAGCTTTTTTTAAGAGGATTATTATTTATCCTTACTGTATTTTATTCTTACTGGTTATACTTCGAGTCAATTTGAAAAAATTTTTATAATATATAGCAAAAAATAATATATAGAGATGCAATAAGTAGGTACAAATGAAATAAGATGGTCATAACAAATAAATTTCCAATCAATTTTGTTGTGGACTTCATAGTTATAAAGATGTTCATCATAACCAATCGTATAAAACATAGTTAAAAGGAAGAATATATTATTCAACTTCTTGTAATAGATTATAAACCGTGTTTCATCAAATATGAGTAAATTATCTTCGTTATATGTTACAGCAACATACATACTTTTCTTTAAACAGCGTTCCAAATATTCTGATCCGTGAATACATGGTTACTTTTTCGTGTCTGGAGGTAGAGCATGACTGAACAAAAGAAGCCGACATTCAGATCAACATATTCCTTTTCATACAAGAGGAGAATTAATTGATATAAGAGGAAATTCTCTTGAAATAAGAGAAAACCAGTTAGAATAATATCTAATAAATTTTAGATGAATGGTTCACTTTAATCACTTTATCAAAAGAGGAATCCTCTTCTCGTAAAAGGCTTCGCTTAGAATGCGAGACTGTGGGAGAAATTATTTTACAAATAGAATTCTTGTTTTTGGGTGTAGGATTGGAAGAATCTTTCGTTCAGTTTGACTTAATCTACACGTGCACGAGAGCTTTATTTAAGCTTCATCGGGCGTTAGGATCAATTTGCCCCTTTTTTCACATGAGATTCATGGAATTTTTGCCCTGCAATCCGCTTAATTCCATCTTTTGATTTCTAGCCGTAATAAACTATAAAACGTCATCGTTAGTCCGTTTAAATTTTACAGCCAAAATTTCAGCTAGCATATCGATTTACCTGCGGTAATGAAATTGACCCCAACGTCTCGGATTTGCTCTTTGGAACGAATATCCGATGAGAGTTCAATTTTTTGGCATTAAACCTTGTCGGTAAAGATCTATAGTTGAAGGCACGCTAAATTGAAATCGTTTAAAGCAATTTTCACGGCAATCCAACGCGGGTAGTTTTCGCGCAAGTTCGGCCAATAATAATAATAATTACTGATTATGCGCCGACACGCGCTTATCGGTTTCTACAAGAGCCATCAGCGCAGCGAGCGTACGTCCGAGGGATAACGAGTGCGGCGAATTTCGAGCGCGAGGGGCGCGCGCGGAATGCGATCCGCCGCAGTTTTGATTACTCGCGAGATATCGCCGCGATCTCTCGCGCGTTACAGATCGTGCTTGATGTGCAAAACGCGACGGTGTGTGTATAAGCCGCGCGTTGCCGGCGGTATCGTGCGCTCCCGATAATTCCGGGGTAATTCGATTTCCTCAGAATTGCCTGAGCGGGCTTGCTTCGCTCAAATTGAATTTCTATTAATAAAAACGGGGTATCGGTCGCGAGCTTGTGTACTCTCCTCCTCCTCCAGCTTCTCTCTTCCTCTCTTACGCCGCTCGTTCCGTTCGCCACAATCCTCCGGATCTCTCTCTCTCTCTCTCTCTCTCTCTCTCTCTTTCCCCCCTCCCTTCCTTCTTCCGTCGCCTTCGCCCCCACGTTCCTCCCCCCGGCCTTCCGTACCTCTCGTCGCTCTGTGCGTCTCGCCGCCCTCTCTCTACGCCTCTCGCTCGTTCAATCTCCCTGTCTCCCTGCCAGTCTACCGCGACGTATAAATTTATTGCGCTCATTAAGTTGAAATATGGCATCGGGTACGTTCAAAGTTTATGAACGTTAATGCGACCGCGGTGAATAAGACCGCGCGCGGCTCGTTGCTCACGCGATGTAAAACGCGCGCCGCCGACCGACCGGCCATGCTCGTCGGCGGAAAATCCGACTTGACAACCGCGAGACTCGCGAGTACTCGCGGGATATATCAGCCGAGCGAGAGAGAGAGAGAGAGAGAGAGAGAGAGAGAGAGAGAGAGAGAGAGAGCGGGAAAGGGGGTGGGGGAGGAGGAGGAGGAGACGACCCTCGCGCCGCGCGCGTCCGTTACGGCGCGTCGATTATCATCGGGATATCGCTGATCGTTGCACGATGGCCGACGACTAATGGCGCTTTGTCTATGACGTGCAATCGCCGCGCCGTGTTTGTGCCCGCGCCGGGAAAAGAGATTCGCGCGCGCGCGCGCTCGGAAAGCCCGCTCGCGATTCGCGTCGTCCATTGTATTCGTCGGAAATGTAATATCTCCAACGGTACTGAGCGATTTTGATCGATCGTCCGACTCGTTTCTTCCAACGGCGACGCTCGCGCAAGATCCGATTCCTCGGCGTCGGGAAGATTCCGTCTCTCGATCAGTCGGTCGGAATTCCCGAGAAAGGTTCTCGGATTCGGCGAGCGAGCGAGCGAGCGAGCGCTTCGGCAACTGCTTTTTCCGCGCGACTTTCCCAGCGATTCGTATGCTCTCAAAGTAAGCCGGTGACGCGCCCTTCCTTACTTCCTTTCCGTGCCATTGAACGGTCCTAGACAAACTCGATCTCGGCGTCGAAACTCGGTGCGAGGCCGATTCGATTTGTCGCCCGCCGCCGGCCGCGTTTATCGTGAAATACTGGGAACAGCCGGACAACGCGGAAACATTTTCACGGCTCGCCGCGTTAAAGTCCCGCCGCCGTTCCTCCGGGAATCGTCGATCTTCCGAGGCCGCCGCCGATTCCACGGATCGAAGAGTGTGGCGTGCGCGGCGTCGTTAATATGATTTCCGAGCTGCCGGCGCCTCGGGAACACCGAAGCGCGAGAGTGACGGAAAAACGTACGAGGGAGCGCGCGCGGGCTCAAAGAGGTGGCTGCACACTCCTCTATCGTCGTCGTCGTCGTCGCCGTCGTCGTCGTCGCCGTAGGAGAACCCGCATTGCAGCGGGCGGTGGTGGCGGCGGCGGCGGCGGCGGCGGAGCGGGCATCGCCGGGGACACTTGAGGTGAATGTTTTGCGAATGGTCGGTAGATGTCTGGTTTGCTCGAGGCTGATATCGACCTGGGTCTCGAGTCTGGAGCCGCCGCCTTCGACCCCCTCCATCGTTCCCCACCAGCGCAGCCACCGCCGCCGCCGCCGCCGCCGCCGCCGACACTATCGCCAGCAGGACGGCTCGTTTCCACCACCAGCGGATACACCTCTCTCGCGCCGCTCAAAGTTCACGTCCGTTTCATATGTCTCACCTCGTCCCATCACGGATTCCAGCTTCTCGTCTCGCTCCCGCGGGAGCCTCGGGCGACCCGTGCCGCTCTTCGCCTTCTCCTTCCGCCGTGGGGCGCCCACACCCCTGGTCGTCAGGGCAGCCCTTGGCCCCTCGCCGCCCTCCGCCGCCGCTCTCTCGCTCGTCGATCCTTGGCGCTCTGTTTTGTTTGGCCCTGTCTATCCCATGGGCTTCGCCCTCGCGGAGTCCCGGGACTCGGGGCTCTTCACCCCTTTCCCGGCGAGAACACCCGCGCCCCTCCCTCGTCCCTCTCTCTCTCTCTCTCTCTCTTCTCGCCCCCGCCCGTCTTCGTCGCGCGCGCACCGCGCTGCGCCTTTCTCCTTCTCCAAATTCGTCTCTCGCAAGCGCGCGGGGCGGAAGATCGTTCACCCCACCTGCCTCGATTCGCCGCTTCTACGCCTCTCATCCCTGGCTTCCGGCAAGCTCCGCGCGTTCAATCCACTCGCCCGTCCGCTCGGCGATACGAGTTCCACGCCGAGTTCCGGGGACCGGGGTGTGGAAGAGAGCATCGCGCCGCGCCGCGCCGCGTCGCGTCGCGTCGCTCAACTCGACGAGTCCTCGCGACGCCGGGGGTGCGAGATGAGAGCAGGGGCAGGGGCAGGGGCAGCGGCAGCGGCGGCAGCGGCAGGAGGGGGGGTGGGTCAAGCTTTTAGGCTAGATCGACTGAAAGCAACGGCGCGGAAGTAGTGGCCCCTACTGTCCTCCGCGTTGATTAGTGGAAATTTAACGCGTCGCCCTGCGCGTCCAGACGCGAACAAATTACTTCCTCCGTCTCCTCCTTCGGCTCGCTCGCTCGCCGTTACGTGACGAGCTGCACGGTCGTGCGAAATTTCGCTCGAGCCGTGAACGCTCACTCGAGACGAGCGACGACGAAATATCCCGGCGCAAACGCGCGTCTTGCCGCACTGCGAGAGATGTATCTTTATCGCAAAGATCCGCTTACGACGGCTGTTGTATTTTTATACACGCGCGTAAAACCGGCTCGCGCTAATTCGGCGGTGAGGGATGCGCGAGATGAGGGACTCGGAGACGCCACGCGACATTTTTTACGCGAGGTAGCTTTTCCGATAGGTAGCTCTCGCCCGATCCGGTTTCCCCTTTATTTCTCCGATTAATCCGCCGGCTTCGGGCCGATTTCTCGCCGATATCTCTCTGCGCGCGTCGAATGTTTCTCCTTCTCTCGAGATTTTCGCCTCTCGTCGCGCCGAGAAGACCGTGCGCTGAAAGGAAGACGTCTGGCGAGATTGGAAGGAAGAGTTATGCAGCCGATCTCTCTTCTGCTCGGTGGCGCGCGCACACACACACGCGCGCGCGCGAGCGACCATTGACAGAGATGCTCCGTCAAACAGCGCGTCTCGATGATAAAACGGCGACGGCCGTCTCTGTTCGCGCCC
The DNA here is from genome assembly GCF_003227715.2 of Harpegnathos saltator. Classification (NCBI taxonomy): domain Eukaryota; kingdom Metazoa; phylum Arthropoda; class Insecta; order Hymenoptera; family Formicidae; genus Harpegnathos; species Harpegnathos saltator. Next base: position 1,789,571 of record NW_020230531.1, on the reverse strand, counting down.
GTCTTCTTAATAAACACCTCGGCGCCTTGTTAACTTTGCGTCATCCCCTACGAGGCGGGTGGGCTCGGGCTAATTAAAAGTAACGAGGGCAGAAGTAACGCGTCCGAGATTATTACGTCGCGGCTGGAACATGCGGGTTGCTTAAGTCGCCTTTGCGCTCTCCGCCAAGGCAACTTCGTTAGGACGCGATTCAATTTCGGTCGGACGGCGGTTTCCTCTCGGCCGACGGCCTCGCGTGAGAATCACGATTCGGTCGGATTGTCCGTAATCTCTGGTCCGTACAGAACCGTCCCTTACGGTCGGCAGGTACGTTGGCTCACCTGCAGCCGGACTGCAGCGCGGGGAACGGCGCGGGGAGAGAGAGAGAGAGAGAGGAGGTATACGAGGCAGAAGCAGCAGGGAGGGGGCGGAACGAGATGGAACGAGATAGGGTGGAAAGGCACTAGCTGGCTATAGGAGACTGCTAAATCCTGGCCGTGGCCCCGGCTTGTCCGTGTAATTTATGACGAGCCCGAGAGGAACCGTGGCCGTGGAAGGACGCAGATAGGAACAGTAACAGTCTGCTTCCTCCCGTGAAATATAATTCCCGCGCACATTCACGGTTGGATAATCTACGTTCGCTTTGCATGAAAACTTATTACGCTCCCGGTAACGTAAGCGCTCGCCGCTGCGCCGCTGTTCGCGCAACCGCGCGAGCGCGAGCGCGAGTGCGAGTGCGAGCGAACGCCCGCCCTGCCCCGAGACTCATTGTCGCTCTCGTTCCTCTCCTCTTCAGCGTCCGGCATGACAAGAGCAATTACACTTTTAAATTACGTTACACGATATTAAGCCCCTTCCCACCTTTTCTCTCCGTTTCGTGCGTTCGTGCGTTCGTTCGTTTTTTCCGCGTTCCTTTCTGGCCGGCGTGCCCGCACCCCGGCGCCCCTCTTGTCCTCCCTCCTCGCGCTTTTCTGAAATTTTCCGAATACTTCGCCTACTACTCGGCTCTCGACTCCGCTTCTACCGTTCTCCGCTTTTTCCTGCATTATCTTCATCTAGATTCTTCGTTCCTTTGCTTCGCTCCATATCCCGCCGTCTCCATATTCCGCCGGGCTTCGTTTCATAAAGCTGCGGGGAGACTTTTAATATCGCGCGATGACCGTGGGCGGAAAATACGAATTGACATTCCACGTGTATAATGTTATAATCCCGATTTTACAGGACGGCAAAGCTTCACGCGCTCCACTCTCGCCCGTCGATCAACCACCCTTTCGCCTTTCCTTCGACTTCTCCGCGCGCTGCTTCTCTTCCTCTTCTCCTTGATTCACTATCTTTCTACTTTGCGTCGAGCGGGGATAATTACGCTGGTTAATTGTATTATGCGATATTAAATTCTTGCTTTAACTTTCATTATATTGCCCTCTCCCTCCGTAATTCCCGCCCATCCCCCCTCCGTCCTCCTTACCTGCGCTCTCGCCTTTAATTCATCCGGTATCCATTTTCTCATTTTAGTCCTGTTTTTGCCGTTTCGCGCGGATTCTTGCTGCCTCGCTAAAACTGTTGCGCCCAAACTATATTCATCTTTCCGCCTTCATTTCCCTATTCTAATTTTCCCTTCTTTCATTTGTATCCGTTTTTCCATTTCGCGCAGTTCTCCGCTCTCTCGCGGCTGTCCTCTTCAGCGTCGAGTCTGACAAGAGCAATTACACTTTTAAATTACGTTACGCGGTATTAAGCCCTTTCTTTCGTCGCTTTTTTTATACCTCGCTAGCCACCGTGCCCGCTTCATTTTCATTTCCTTTTTCGCCATTTTGCCGGATGTCTCTCTCTCTCTCTCTCTCCCCCCCCCTCCCCCCGCTCCTCCCTTCTTTCTCCCGTCCTCCATACCTAACTACTGGTGCCTTGCCCTTCTCCACGATTTTTTTCCGCGGTGTTCTTCCTCGTTCTTCGGGTTTTTATCATCCGTCGTGAAATAATTACCGAGCAGCCAAGCCACCGTGCGAATAATCCTTTGCTCCCCCCTCCCCTCCTCTCCGCCACGTTTCTCCTCGGAGTCGCTCCCGATGTTCGTCCGCACATTTTTATTCGAATTTTCGCTTCTTTACTTCTTCCTCCACCCCGCGGCTGGCCAGCGCTCCTTGCACCGGCCTTGCCCGCTATTTCGTCATTTCGTAGTCGACTCGATCTCGTTAAGGCGATCGTAGATCGTCGCCTCGCCAGCCCGCGCAGAGCCCTTGTATTCAATTTTCCTCCTCCGCACGCCGCTTTTGTCCGATCGACGCCGCTTTTCCGCTCTTTACCTTCTTCGGCTAGGCCGCTCCGCTACTCATTGTATTCAATTTTCTTCCCCCCCCCCTCCCGCCCCCGCCGCCCCTCCCGCTTTTCTTCTCGCCTCCTCATCGTTTCCTGTAGCACTCTGTCGTTGCCGGCACACTCACCGCCGTCGGGAATAATAATTACCTTTTCACCACCGACGCGAGGTCGAAGAATGAAGGAGGGTCGTTTTAATTATTTTATCGCGTGACCGGCAACCGCGACCTTTGTTCCTCCTCCTCCTCCTCCCCCGCCCTCTCTCTCTCGCCCCGCTCGCCCCTTCCGCGGCCGTCCGCCTGTCCTTCATGATATCGGACACGATGAGACGCCGCGACGTGACTGACGTTTCATTAATATCGTCGTATTGGGGCTCCGGGTGTCGCGATGCTTACATTAATTTCTGCGTCCGTGAGACGCGGATGAAAACTCGCTCTATTAAATTAAGTAGGTAAGCGCGCGCGTTCTATCGATCCCCCTCCCGTCACCACCAGGGTGAGGGGGTGGGGGAGCGATTAATTTCCTATTTCATCAGCACACACCGATGTGCGCGCATACAGCGGTATAGTGGTGCGGGGCCTTTCATCAGGCCGAGCTTTTTTCGACGCTGTTATTCCGCCGGCGGGCGGAATCGGGCGAGTGCCCCGATTGAACTCTCGCCAAATCGGACGCCGCGCGGAATTGCGCGGCGGCGATTCGGAGCGCCGTCGCGCTCGAAGATCGCGCGCTCTCTGACGCCCGCGGATTGCGAGATTGCGAGATTGCGAGATTGCGCCCGTCCGTCTGTCATTCCCCGGCCCGAGAAGAGCGAGACGCGCGGCCGTTTCCTCTCGCCGGCGTACAGCGGGGCCAGATGACATTCTTTGGTTGAAAATTCTCCAGAGACCTGAATTTCCAACCGATCGTCGAGACACCAATGGATGAGGTTGATCCTGAATAAATTCCGAAGAGATATCTGTCTCGGCAAAATTAAAAAGAAAAATTTTCCTCCCCGAATTACTAGCCCCAAGAGAGGAAAAATTATCGTTAAACGCGAGAAACTTGTGAAATGCTCACTATTCGACACTTATTTCTATCTGACAGCGTATTCAGCGGATTGAAACCAATCAACAGACACCTCGAGATTTATCGAACTTGAAGCAGAAACCCATTAACCCAAAACTCATATGCCCGAAATACAAAAACATCAAATATAGACCCGTTGAGCACAAAACCGAGGGATTTTGAGTCTTAAGCCCCCATCAACCTAGGAATCTATCAGTCCGAGAACTTTTTAGCCGAGCTGACGAGCTTTGAAATTCTGAGTTTTCTGAAAGGTGACTGTGAGTTCTGGGGTCTCGCATTCAGTATCCATAGGCTCGAACCCATTGAGGTCGAACCCAAGACACTGTACTTTAAACGATAAACTTTTCAGACAAACCCTAAACCCGTGAAGCCTGAAGCGATGATGTTTTCGAAATTTCGGCTAGACCGATCTCTTTGGAATTTATTCAGGATCAACCTCATCCCTTGGTCGGCCGATGATCGCGCTTGGCAATTCAGGTCTCTAGAGAATCTTCAACCGAAAAATGTCATCCGGCCCCACTGTGCGTCGCGGCTCGCGAGACTTTTGCAGACAGTGGCGCGCCGTAATTCGGCAAGCGGGGGCGATGCTGCGTTTTCTTTGACGGTTGCTTCTTAATAAATCAGCCGGAGCGGATACGCGCGAGAGCGCGCGGGTGCGGGGGTGCACGCGCGACGGGTTATTCGTTGCTTCGTTCCGCCGGTATTTCCGCCAGCTATTCAATTTGCGGGCGTTTCGCGTCGGCTCGTCCCGGACAAATGATTTCACGCTGGGGCTGCTCTCCCTCCTCGGCTCGGTCGCGTAGATGTCGCGCACACAGAGCGGCAACCAGTCAACGGCGCCCGGCTCGGAGGGAAAGAGATACCACCCCGTCTAACCTGGAGCTGCCGCGGGATGATGCATAACGGACAAACGGATCGGCCTCTCGCCTCACCTCTCGCCTCGCCTCACCTCTCGCCGCACCTCGCCTCTCGTCGCGCCTCGCCTCGCCTCGCCTCTCGCATTCCGATCGATATATAGCGCTCGCCGCCGGCGACCGGGCCAGCTCTCGCGGAGTTTGATTAAAAAATTCATTTCCTCGGTGACGGCGACCCGACGCCTCGGTCGAATTAAATACTTTTATTTAACGCTTTGGTCGACGCTCGTAGCAACGCTGGCAACGATTAAAGCGCGCCCGAGCGGTCGCGGGGACACGCGGCGCGCGCGCGCGCGCGTGTTTCGATCATGAGACAGCCCGATGGCCGCTCGGTGATCCTCGCGAAATGATCGGTTCGTTCGTTTGAAACGACGTCGTCGTCGTCGTCATCGATCTGTGACGCTGTCGGCGACGTTATTGGGAAAACAGCGCGCGACGTCGCGTTTATCTCGATGCTCCCCCGGCTGCAGCGAATAATAATGTGACGAGACGCGGACTCTGCGCGATTGCGTTCGCCTTTTTTTCTCGCAGCTCCGGCAGTATCCGCGAGTTCGACGCGAGTCGCGCGAGTGGAGTATCGTAAGAGCCGTAATCCGGAACTGGCTCGCAATGAGCTGTCGCATCTCAGAGAGAAGAGCTGCGAGCAGCACCGTGAGCCATTGTGCGAGCCGGAGCGGAGCCGCGGCGAAGATCGCGCGGAATAAAAAGCGAGAGAAAGAACGGACAGGGGACGGAGGATCGTACATCCTCCGTCCGTTCGTTCGTTCGTTCGTTCGTCCGTTCACTTGTTCGCCCGCCCGCCCGCCCGCCCGCCCGCTCGTCCGTCCGCTCATTCGTTCGTACAGCCTTTTTTGTTCGTTGCGACTTCGTATTGTCAAGTGGCGCGCACACGTCGGCTCTTGAATGTCTCCTCTCGGCCGGCGCGTGTGAGAGGACGCGACGTATCCTCGCGCGTGAAAACGCGCCGCGACGACGCGTGTGTATGTGCGTGCGTGCGTGCGTGCGTTTTCCGTTTCGCCACGCGTAGCGCGATATCTCTCTCTCTCTCTCTCTCTCTCTCTCTCTCTGCGGCGAGAGCAGGGAAAGCGATGTCTCCTCGGCGACGCACGTACGCACGGACGAGCGGTCTCGAATAGCGCTCGCTCGCGCGTGTCCGAAAAGTCGCTTTCGTGCGTCGCAGATGCGAGAATCGCCGGGCTGCGGGATATATAGCGCGTTTACGCCGCGATAAAGTTGCGCGGAATTATGCGCTTCCTTCCTGTTGCTCCTCGCGCGATCCCTCTCTTTAAGCTGACAGATATTGCGTATAACCAGGCGAATATGCGACGATTCGTTTTATTGTTACCCCCCCCCCCCCTCGATGACCCTCTAACGTCGCCAACTCCGCGGCGAGTGCAAACTTTGAGTGTCGTCTTTTTCTTACTCTCTCGCTCTCTCGCCGATATCCCCGCTAATTCTTTGCGGTTGAATTTTTCAGGCGGTCTCGCACGGATCGCAGGTGCGCAGGCTGTGTGGTGAAGTCGCAAAGGCGTTGCGAGCTATTATCGTTTAGTGTCGAGAGTAACATCATACGATGAAATTAGTTCTTTTCTTTTTTGGGAGGATGGTTTTGGGATCGTTGAGCTTGCTTCATTTTGGTTTGTTAAATAAACAAACTGATCGCATATAGTGACGAAACGAAACGAAAAGTTGATTAACAAAAGTTGATGATCAATTCTGAGAGCGAATGTTCGAAATTCAGCGATTCAGGGTTATTCGTTGGACAAATCGTGTCGACAACGTGACAACGTGTTCATATCAGCTTGCTTTTGTACCGACTTACACATATACATACACATTCCTTTCCGCAAGGATTCGTTGATACGCTCCTGATTTTAGCATGTCAGCGAAATTTCAGACGTACAGCGCTTTTATATTTATATACATATCCAAAATGTCACATGGCTTTTAAGTATTTAGAATATTTAGAAAGCCCGTGCCAGGCGGTATAGTAACTTAAAGTGCTAGGAGTGAAGAGACAACGTCCTGCAACAAATGTTGCACAAAGTTACACGCGATAGCGAACTGTTACTAGTAACAGCTGACACGATTAATTTGTTGACATTATATAAATATTCCAAGAATCTATATTTTGTTAATTTTTGCTTTGTTTCTGTATCACGACTAAATGCGGTTATTCTACTCGTCAAGAGACGGACTAAAATCGTATGTAATAAAGAGTAAAAACGTTGAAACTTAAAAGATTGAAGTATCTTTGAAGCGATCCTAACGACTCCACCGAGAGAAGAGAACTTGACTTTATCATGTACGATAATTACCTTTGCAACAGCAAAACATTGAAGGCAAAATAACAGAAAAGAAAAATTTCATATTTCGCTTAGTTTTAAAAACAATGGCCTGTAACATCTCTAACTTTAAACCCTATATATTACACACGTCTTGCGTGTTGCTTGGGATGTTTCTTCCATCGAGAAAGTTCCAAGAGAAAAGTCCTTTTGGATCTCCTCTATGGCGATATGCTTCTGCCGATTTGTCGTCCTGGATGTAGCGATATGATTATATCGAGGAATGCGTCTCTCTGCAAAAGAAAATCGTTTATTTTAGTTTTTCTACGGCGGTACATGGTGCATGGAGAATATATTCTGATCTCACTTTATTACTACAATTCTGTTATCCCTTATATTTGTATTTCCTTAATTAGATATATTTATGAAATCGACTGCTTGATTTTATTTTTCCCACGTTTATTTATTATTATTCCCTACGTTTTATTATTATTGTTTTACCATTGCTATTATTATTATTATTATTATTATTACCACTATTATTTCCACTTTATTTTTACGTCGGAACGTTGCTTCATTCAAAGATTTTCTAATCATTAGACCGGTCAGTCTTCGATATCAAGTTATCACCGTATGCGCATGATACCCTACCACGTGCAAGCAAATCCGCCGTCAATAAATATCTGTCGAACCGTACGCATCGCAAATATTCGTATCCTTCGCTCCTTGCGCCGTGTCTCCGGATCAGCGGAATATAACGTCGGAATATCGTAGAATTTCCGACACGCTGTATGCGTATCGAAACGAAGCCGTGCCGGTGCACCCGGCATTATTCGTGCCGACTGCGAGACGCGGGAGAATATTTCAATATGTTTGTATATTTGACTAGTTCGTTGTAGCGGAAATACTACGTCGCTCGCAGCATCCCCCTGGGACGCTTTTCCACCCCGGTCGTGTTGTAACGGGCGTGTAGGTATCTTGAATTCGATGCTCGCGCGCGCGCGCTCCCTTCGCCCACGAACCACCGGCTTGTCCCTCCGCCCCCTCCTTGTGATCACCGGCAGCGTGCAGCTAATGGCACTTTAAACGCCTCGACGGCGCACGATGTTGCTTTGTGAACGTGCCGTGCCTTCGTCACGTGCCGCCGTCGCCGTCGCCGTCGCCGTCGCCGCAATTTATCCAGTGCCCTCGAAAAACGATCGAATCGCCGACATTTGATTGCGAATATGCAGATCGACGACGACGACATGATTTTTTGATGCTTCTTTTGGGACGCGCTGGACGCGGGCGGACGCACAAATAGATGTGCAAATCCTAGCCGTAGCGTTCGCGAGTAACATCCCCTGCGGCGCGGCAAAAAACGCGCCGCGAGTCGGCGAATGTAAATCTCATTTGAAGAGCTTAACTCCCATGACTTATTAATCGCTGTTTTCGGATCGATTTCCGATAGGCGAGAGCCTTCGATACTTCGGCTTATTCGGCTGCTAACGTATGCAAAATCATTTCGAGTATAAATCGATCTCTCGCGCCGGTAGGATTTCCTCGTCGTATCTAAACGCGCCGCGCTCGCTCGCCGCACTCGGTAGAGCACGATTTACACAAATTTCCAATTCAACGCGCCGCTCAATACAAATATTAGAATAGAACTCTTCCGGGCCGCGAACTCTTCTGGATCCGCGCGATCCTCTCTCGCTTATTTTTTTACATTTCAGTTGCGCCGTGTCCCACTCTCGTCATCCTCGCGGCGTTCCTCGCCAGGAACGTACCGAATGTGTACCCTTTATCACCCTTGACGCGTCTTCCTGCATACGCGTATCGATGCGATACACCCTCCATAAATAATTACGGCACTTAACCGGCGAAAAGTGTATTGTAGATTCTCCTATTTTCAGTTTAACAAAGTCGAAGCAACACTTGCCTCGACAAGTTGCGTCAGTATTGTTTGTTGCAGCAAATATTCACCCCTTGACGCGTCTTCCTGTATATATGTGTGTCTCGATGTAACGCTCATAAATAATTATGACACTTCACCATCGAAAAGTGTAGATTCTTTTATTCTCAGTTTAACGAGTTATCAGTAATATCGATATTATGCGACATTAACGGTATTATTCGGTATCAACGATATTATTTATAGCGCCAACGCGCAGCCGCTTGGACACATCCTCCGTGCGTGGGTGAGACACTTTCCATAGATAATTACGGCGTTTAAGCGGCAAAGAGTACATCATAAATTTTCCTATTGCCAGTTTAACGAATTTTGCATCTGCCTCGGCCAGTTGTATCGATATTCCCAGAGACTCTGCCGGTGGTATTCTCTCGCTGGAGCGCGGCTTGATCCCTCTCACGTGTTCCCCTCGGTGCGCCGCTATCCCCGATCATCCTCACCGACTCTCTCTCTCTCTCTCTCTCTCTCTCTCTCTCTCCTCTCTCCCTCCCTCTCTCTGTCTCTCTCTCTCTCTCCCGGCTTCCAATCCGGCGTTCGCGTATACATTTCGAATTAATTGAAAGGTACCCGCGCGCAATGTTACATTGTGCACGGCCGAGATTAATAATACCCGTCGCATGCGTGGAGAGGAAGGGCGGGTAGGCCGGGGGTGCGTACAGGGGTTCGGGTACTGAGGTATGGAGGCTAGGACGCGGGCGCGATGAGGGGGAGGCAAGCAGGGGCGGGGAGGAGGGAAGGCGGGTGGCGGTTGGTGAGAATAGAGAAACGAGGGAATTAAATTGCTTTTCAGCCGTATGGAAGTGGTGTTTTACAAGGCGCGGTGTAAGATCAAGTGTGCCCTGGCAAGCTGCCACACGATCTTGCTCGATAATAAATGCTCATTCAAGAGGAGGAGGGGGGGGGAGGGGGGAGGGAGAGTAAGCGGCCGTGGCAGCCGCGGAGGGCCGAGAGCAGGGCGGATGAGAGGAAAGAGCGAAGGACCGGTCGGCCCTGAGACGTTTTTCTCCTCTCGTGGTCAAGCGTGGCTATAAAGCGCAACGAGACGGCCTCGGTGAGTCTTGCACTCGCTGCTCACCTCCTCCTCCTCCTCCTCCTCCTCTTCCTTCTCTTCTTCTTCTGCTTCTTCGTTTTCTTCTTTCTTCGCTGCTTGCCCTCTCCCCCCTCCTTCCTCTCCTTCTTGTGGAATGGCTCGATTGTTTTCGATGCGCCAATTTAACGATGCAACGCGGCCTCGCCTTTTTGCCGTCGCAGGTGAGAAGAGCCCGAGGGAGAAAGCGGAGAAACTCCGGCGCGGCGGCTCGACTCGCCGGCACCGGCGCTGATTTCACGCAGCCGCCGCGGATACATCGCACCCTTGGGAGAGGCGGAGGAGAGCGACTCGTGGAAATTGATTTCGCTTCTTCGCGACCACGCGAGCCCGCCTCGTTCGTCGACTGTAATTCGGGAAGGTGGGAGGGGGGGGAAGGGGGCGCCGAGGAGGAACGCCCGGAGCGCGCTCGGCCCTGCGATAACTGCGATATTTAACGGACAACTTCCGCAGGTGGAAGATTTGTACGAAATCGTCGGAGGGGAGGGAGCGCAGGGGGCGTGCTACCTCTCTTGTTCTCTTGAGCGGAGTTTCCCTCTCGAGAGAGCGCACGAAATCGCGTGAGATCACGGCGGTAGATCGCGAATAACGATTAGAGATCGCTACGTATACATAGGACGCGCGGGTAGCATAATTCATTCTTCGTTTTTATCTCGCGCCGTGACAGATTCCCGCCCCGATACTTTCAACGGCGCGGCGGCCGAATTGTCTCGGTCCCGTTTTCGGCGACGCTCCCAACGGCGTCGTCTCGTCAATTCTCACCGAGCGGAGCCGAGAGGAAAATCCATCGCGCTCGGAGATGCGCCACGGGCCTAACGATGCCCCGTTCTCGCAGCGGCTCGCGTTTATCGCACCACCTCTCGCGCCGGGAGGCGTGAAATCGCCGCTGCAGCGGCGGCTAATGAAAATATCCAGCGGCTTTTTATAGCGGCTGTTAATTTTCGAGCTTTTACTTCCTTCGTCTCGTTTCGGGTCAAGAGGGAACGGGGGGAACGACGATGAGCTGGAGAGAATGAGAGCGAGGATCGAGACCTTGGGGCGAGAACGCCTCCCCCGGCTTCGCGGCGGTGTCCTTCGCGGCAGCATTCGCGCGATTGTTTCCGATGCGGCGATACGAACGGTGTGAAATCGCCGCCGTGCCGTAAGGAGCACCGCGGAGCCGTAAAGAAACAACGCCCTGCCGTGCCGGCAGCGCGCGCGCGCGGGGGTGCGAAAACGGCGAGGATTAATGAATTTATCGGGCGATCATTTAATTTCCTGGCTCATGGTCAAGCGAGCGAAATTGCCACGTTCGAGACCCTATTTCCGATAAATCGATTTAACAATTCCGCGGCGGCGTACACACATTCGCCGTCTCCTCCTGTCCTCCTGTACGTCGCATGTGTTCGTTCCCGCGTCGGTCGTGTCTGTGCGCGTGCTCTCTCTCTCTCTCTCTCTCTCTCTTTGTGCGCCTGTCTCTGTATGTCTGTCTTTCTCATCCTCGCGACGAAGTGCGAGTTTAAACCTCGAGCACCGCCGCACCACCACCGCGCCGCGAATTAAGTTCCAAATTGGCCTCGCTGTTATAAATTAATCATGCGCGCGTGGGCCGCGCGAGTGAGCGCGCGCTTCTAAACTTTCGCTCGGGAGTTTAAATATTAGTCGGGCTATCTAATTAATGCGGAACGCGCGTTGCAGAACGCACTGTGTGTATGTGCGTATGTGTGTATGTGTTTGAGCGACTTTCGGCGACGATAAGCGTCGCACTCCCCGAATCACGCGCGTGCGCGAGCCTTCGTTTCGCCCGAGAATAAATTTCATTCCTGACAAGCGGCCGGCTTTGTCGACGATCATTACCCGCCTGAACGATAAATTTCACTGCGTACATCGCGGCGAAACACGGTGGTAGTGATCTAATTATCGGTGGAAATTGTGCTGGGGGAGTGCGCCGCCGTCGCCGCCGCCGCCGCCTCCGCCGCCGCCGCCGCCGCCGCCACCGCGGAAGCAGAGTCGCCATGGTGAAGGCCGGATAGACTGATAGACGGCCGAACGGACGGACAGATGGATGGATGGATGGATGGATGGATGGGTGGGTGGATGGATAGATGGATGAATGTAGATGGGTGGAAGGGACAGCTGGATGGATGGACGGAGGAGCAGCAAGCCCGCCATTCTTCCAGCGACCAATTCGCCCGGCGATGATCACGCGTATGAAGCCCCGAACACGCGCGTGCGGCCGGTATGCTTATCGTCGTCGATTGGACTCCGTGCTTGACTTTATCGGGACGTATCTGCGCATTGCCGTATACGCGCCTGTCTCCGTAATTCCTGTCGGCGCGTCAACGGGGGTGTCGTCCGCCGTCCGCCGTTTATACGTCCGCGCCGTTGCAAATTAGCTGTGTTGCTAAGACGCCGTAATGTCGATTAATGTCCGCTAATCGGCGACGGTTAATTAAACGCGCGCAACGCCCCGCGCGCCCGTCCTCCTCCTCCTCCTCCTCCTCCTCCGGCTGTTTATTTACTCGCGAGACGCCCGCGCCGCCGGCTATGTCGCTGTCGCCCGGCCCGGTTATTTTCGGATTTGCAGCTGCCTTTGCGCGTATTCGCGCGCGCGTTTTACACGCCTCTAATTACTCGAGGAGTCGTTTCCTCTCTATTTACGGAAGCGCCGGCGCGCCGTTATTTTCGCCGACGGATAATGCGATATCGAGCGCGTTTATTGCGTTTATTGCGTATTATCACGGCGTATAATTGGCCGCGCGATATAAAAATTTCCGTATTAATTATCACCGCTCGCAGCCGCGTCCGGCCGCATCGCATTCGCCGGCCGACGCGATGCGAGCGCACACAAGAAGGGCAAATAGGTGGGCGGGGGAGAGCCGCGTCGGGGCTCATCCGGTCAGTCCGCATTTAATTAAACTTGCACGATATACCGCGAATATTCGATTATAGACAAATTAGTTTAGTCCCTGGAGCGCGGTTAATTTCGCGTGAGACGCGACGTAAGCGGACCACCTTTCATGCGCCGCCGCCGCCGCCGCCGCCGCCGCCGCCGCGAAAGGGGCAGCCTTAATTAGGAAAAATCCAGATAAACCGTGGCGAGAGTTTCGCGACTTAATCATTTGCATATTTACGACGATATAACGAGTCAGCGCTGCCACGCCGCGCCGCTGGTAACTTCGGCTGGCTCATCGAGACGCTTTAATCTTCCCCGTTATTAAATTACTTCTAATAGGAAATTGAAAAAGTCAAAGTTGACGCGCCACGAAGACGTGGGAGAGGAAAGTCGAGTCGAAAATTTAGTTTGACATTAGCCCCGCGCGAGTTTGATCAAACTCGAGACTTTCTAAAGAGTCTCGAGATACACAACGGGCTGTGTTGTTTTACTTTGATGTTGCAGAATTTGTCGAAAAGATTATTTGTCAAATAACGATAGACTATTATGAACGCCGGCCCGAGAACAGATCTCAAGTATCGTTTGTTTCTAAACTCCTCGACTCCGGGTATCTCCTTGTTCTCGCCGAGTTCGTTCGACGCTATGCAGCAACGGATTTGACACATCTGGGAATATATGACGTATCGCTGTGTGTGCGTCTTGGCATCCTGCATCCACCGTGTCCTGGCTTTCCGATCCAGTATCCTGCTCTCGGCTGCTCCGGATGCTCCATCGTGGCACTGACATTGGCATTGGCACTCGCGTAGATACGATTCAGTCGACGGAACGCGAGCTAACTAATGCGACGCCGACGGCAGCTTGATTCAGTATCGAGCAAACCGATGAAATATTTTCATATCGTCGCGTAAGACTCGCGAGCACCTGGCTAAGAATCGCACTGACACCTGGCCGCGCACTCGCGGCCAAAGTAGAACAAAGTAGACTCGGTTAAGATGGCTATAGGCTGTAATTTCTCCAATGACTGCTAAGCTGTGTACGTTCTTTTGTAATTATTCTCAAAGGTAATTGATATTTACCCTTTGTAAGTAGTTTATGCGCCAACAGTATTCAAAGTAACAATATTGTGTGTCTATGTACAAAGCGTTGATACGTAATCTTTAAGCATGACGACATCAAAGATTTCCAGCGAGGCGCATGATTTTATCGTTTCGTATATCTTGCCCACCATCTTGAAATATTTCCATCGCGTTTGACGATACGCAAAATTTTGCACTTTCCTTCAAATGTATTTCCCATCATCTGTAGCTCGTATTTCTACAGGTATTGTTAAGACCCATTCATTTTTGTTAACAGAAGTTCACTTAAAAAGATAATCCTGAAATCTCCGGAAAAATGGAGAGCAACTCCCTTCAGACATTTTCTTGTATCATGTTTCTTGTAAACAGATACTTTGTATGGTCAATATACACGAAACACCCTATATAAATATTCGAGCATTATGACTGTTAATTGTTTGAAACATTATCGGCCTTTCTTCGGCGGTTCAACGGTTATGAACATTTATTTATCAGGTTAGCAAATTATCAGACGCACGCGCAATCATATCGGAAGTGTCTCTCCTGACTCTCGTCTGACTAATCGTCGTTGCTTAATGTTGCGATTATTAGTTGACGTTTCCGACTGAATCGTTACTTTTTCCACATACTTTGGAGCGCGTGACCACGATGACAATCGGGGGAGGAGGGGGGGGGAGGGCTGCGGGACGATTGCGGAATACGGAATGTCAAACAGCTGTCGGCGGTGATTCTTTTCTTGTTTCATCTGTCCCAAGCTTCTAAATGCTGTCGGAAATTTCGGATGCGAATAAAAAGAGTAATAAAGATTTTGGAAGAAGAAATTTGATCGCTTTGCTCGCTCATCTGTCTTTCGACCTCTAGAGATTAGATTATACGATGTTTGCTCTCATAGCGATACTCTTTCCACAGTTAAACCAGTTACATAACTTTGTGCGAACGATATTTTCACTCGCTTGGTTGCGCTCAAAGTTTCCATGTTTTCGGCGCGTTTATATTGCCTGTTGATTTCCCCGAGATAGCAGAACGTGACTTACAGGGAGAATTACGGGGAGAATTGTGAGAACAGCGGGCTTTGTTGCGCAACGGAGAAACATAAGCTAAATCTCGCAATGTTGCGGGTATCGCGGTATCAGCGTTACACGTAGCGATATTTTTCCTAGTTGCGGTCGCCCGGGCTTTTCCGCGAGCGTGCGAACGCACGATAATAACTACCCGACTTAATCAGTTTAATCATCCCATCATTAAGCCGCCTTAATAACGGCGGAGGGGGTGACACGGGTGGTGGAGGAAGTGATTCATGGCTGCCGAATAATTTCACCGGAAAGACAATAAGCTAAGTGGCGCGGTGAGGGTTTCGCGCTCGTGCACGACGTCATTAATTAACTGTAGCAATTGAGCGAAGATTAATTGCCAGAAAGAGGAAGGCGGCTGGATGGGCCGGGGCCTGTAAATGAAGAGGGTACACCAACAATAAGATCACTCTGCGGGGATGCTCGACCTTCGTTTGATGATAATTTGAGCGCGTGTCAATTTAGCACCCGGCCATTCCGATAATTATACTTCGCCGTCCTCATTACACGACCCTGGTTAGATACGCGGGAAACTATTTATCTCGCGTGCGTCCCACGGAAAGTCGAACGTGTAACCGCGCGGCCGGTGTGTGCCAATTAGAGGACGCGCTTTTCCGAATCGTAGCGCGCACGTAACGCGTACGCGAGACGTCAAGGTGGCGATTTCCTCCGATATTATCTCTGCTCGTTGTTTCATTTCAATCTATCAATCTTCGACCTTTCAATCTTTCCAATCGACTCTATACAATCTTTCAGTCAAATTATCGATTCGTCCGATGCGCAGGAGAATATATCAGGAGTGTGAGATTTAGAGGATCTTTCTCTTAAAAATTAATTTACTTAAACAAAATAAATTTGCCTTCGTTTTCCACAGCTTTGTCCCATCTTGCTGGCAAGAGATGGATTCCGCGACGATGAAAAGATTCTTCCTTGGAGTTGATACAATTTTCAACCAATTTTCGCACTTGTTCCAACTTACGACAGTGTGTATCCTCCAGGGACAAATGATAATCGGATGGAGCAATGTACGTAACGGAACACGCGAGGTGCTGTAAGACTTCCTAATCCAGTTCTCATGGCATTTGCTTCACTGATAATGCAACACGAGCATCATCGTGAAGAAGGATCACTTTGCGTCGTTTACTCGCAATTGGTGATCGTTTCTGGTCCAATGCTCGCTTCAATTTGTATAATTGTTGTCGATAGCGATCAGCGGTGACAGTGTCATTCGGACATTCAACAGTTCACAGTACACGACACCCTGTTGATCCCATCAAATACACAGCGATACCTTTGAACCGTGAATATCGCGCCTCGAAGTGGATGTTGCTGGTTAGCCTGGATCAACCCGTGGATTTTTTTCGCTTTTCGATTATCGAAATAGATCCATTTTTCATTCCCAGTAACAATTCGATGCAAAAGACTCTTCATTTTTTGTCTAGCGATCAACAAATGTTCTATACCGCTTCGCAATGGCATTTTCCGATTGAATTGATGTGGAACCTATTTTCCTTCTTTGTGAATCTTTCCCATATCATGTAAACGTTTGGCAACTGTTGTACGATCAACATTTAATGCCCTGGCAAGTTTCGAGGTGGATTGTGCTGGATTTCCGTCCAATAATGCTTGCAAATATGCATTTTCGAGCTTCTTTGGTTGTCCCGAGCGGTCTTTGTCGTTAACGTTGGGAAATCACCACTTTTTAATTGTCTAAACTAATATTTACATGTCTGAATTAATGGAACAACATCACCATAAGTTTACATCAGAATTCTATGACCTTCAGCCGCGCCGTTTCCTTCTGATGAAAAACAAAAGCAACGCATGCTCTTTAGGAAGCTCCATTTCTAGGATGGTATTAATACGATTTTTACCACGTCTATTGTCAGTAAATGACTGAATATCATGGATTAATATTAAAGCATTAAGAAATAACAGTTACGATTGGGAATGTTTTCGACAAAGCTGACATTAGTGTCATCTCGTTTGAAAACTAAATCGCACTCCTAATATGTAACACGTAGAAACCATGTAGAGAATGTACACAAGAGACGCAATACTATATCAAACATGTAGAGAATTGCACAACAATGCGATATGCGCGGACGCGTAAGTGACTTTGCATTTTAATCCCGAGTCCTAAATTTATAAACACGCTCTCTTCTCCGTCTGTTTCAGGTAAGAACGCAACCCCTCTTTCTCGTGCCGGGAGATATGGAGCGCGACGAGCGGCACACGGAATTTTAAGGGTAACGCAGTAGGTAGACAATGAAATCCCAAGTTGGATCAGAGGATTGTCGCCGTCTCGTCTGACTCGCTCGCGACACACCGTCTCCTATTTTCGTACTACGCTTCTTTATCATGAAGTAACGCGATTAGTCTTCATTCACTCGCTTCGAGTAGAAATTTTCATCCCTTTGTTTGCCATCGCTCGGTATAGTTCCTTCGCTTCCCCCTCCCCCCCCCTCCCCCGCCGCCAACTCTGTTTATCATTAATCTCTCGAACTTGGCGAGCGTTGCTTATTTTGGGCTTCATCCGGTATTAATAATGTCGCCGTAAGGGTAATATTAGACATGCAGGGAGACATGGGGCGAGGGAGGGGGAGGGGAGGGAGAGAGACAAAGGCGTAATTGCGTTAATCTACTCGTAAATTCATCGTCCGCGGCCAATTGCTCCGCGTGACACGGACACGATGATCGAAATTATCGCGATACAGTGTGTCGATTAAGGTTTAATCTCGGCAGCCTCGTTCTCGTGTCTCCGGGATCCCTTATTAAGGCGCGGCGAAATTCTCCGGGTTCATGGATCCGGCGAAATCCTTAATGCCAGCTCCGTACGACGCATATTGGAAGCACGGGTCTGGTTATACCGCGCCGAAATAGATTCGCCATTCAAAACCGCTCTGAATACATATTAGAACGATTTACTGAGAACGCCGGAACAGAACTGAATATGGTATTAGAGAGAAGCGCTTCAGAATCGACTACAGAAGCCGGTTTGCCTCCCTATTCATGATCCCGTGTCTTAAGCCCGGGTCACGTTCCTTGACGTTGCGGCTATACGTCGTGCAAAGCGATATCTGTGTTCCGTGCCTTACGCGTCTCCAATTCCGATATATGTTGGACTTGACATTCCGCCTCGTTAATTCGCGCGCGGTCGCGACGATCGATCGACCGCGAGGCGAAATTCAGCCGCGGCGGCACTCTTCGCCGCGCCTTGGAGTTAGAGTCTAGTTCTCGTGCAATTGGCTCTATTAATTTATTTTCAATCGTTTAACGTGATTGCGTCTTCGATTCGGATCGTTTGACGTTAAATTCGGACGTTTGATGCGTATCGCATGCGAAATTTCGCGGCTGACTCGAAGGGAGAGGAAGATTTCTGCCGCGAGTTTTATTTATTTGTTCATTTATTTGTAACCGACGGACGTCGGTCTCTTTAGTTCCGGATCGCAATTTTGCTACATCCTAATCCATCCGTTGAAAGTCGCGATTGTGAAGTATCTGCGAATTGGAGTGTACTCGACACACAAGCGCGTCGCGCAACTGGCGAGAAAATCGTTATTCGAATTTCTCACAGGCTACTCCAGTATGAGATGATCACGATAAGCGAAATGCTAGCACTTATAAGTCAGGAGTCGTGGAAAACGCGCCCCGGTGTAACAGGATAACAACATACCTCCGCCGAGGAAAAGATTAAATTCCATTGGCAACGCGCGATAATGTTAGTAGTTACGTCGCATTAAACTTTCGCCGGCAATCAACATTTAGATAATGAAATTACTTGCTTACGCGCGGAATATTATCTAGAACCAAATCTCTCGTCTCTCTCGTGTTTTCATCGCGAGAGAGCACGTTGCAGGCGGATATGCGTCAATTCACATCGTCATGGGGGCAATTATTGGCTGTTAGTAACGCTTCGTCGCTACGGGTTCGACGAGATTAAATGCGAACTCGTTCTAGCGCCGGGGAATAATCACGAATATTTTGTTCGCGCAATTATTTTGACAGCGCGAGTTTCCATACATTTTTTTTTTTTTTTGTTACATTCGTCGTAATGTTATTTGTATTATTTTAATGTAAACACGTGTTTCCCATCTAAAGCGAAACCCTTCGCGTACGGGAAAAATAATAATAAAATTTTTCCGCTCACTTCGTCCTCCCCTCTGTCTCTGTCTCGTTCGTATTTTTTTTACAAATGACGTCCTCAATATTTCGCGACAAAAAAATTTCGTCCGCCGAGCGGAAAATTTTAAAAGCTGAATAAAAAATATTTTGCATGTGGTACGAGGTTATTCAAAGGTTATCTCGCAGTAAACGCTTCGTGAGCGTTATTATAGAAATTTTAAGTGCGTAGACGGTTATTTCTTTTTTCTTTTGTAAATTAATATCTAACGAGAGATAGAGAGAGAGAGAGAGAGAGAGAGAGAGAGAGAGAGAGAGAGAGAGAGAGAGAGAACCATTGGGTGTTTCATCGATAATAACTAATGACCTTCAGAATGCACCAAGTTTAGTAATACGTAGTCATCACTTTTTTATCTGGCCTTTAACTCTGGCAGCAATGTTAGCGATAATTTTCAGATATTAATAATAGCAGCGTATAAAACCAATACGCATATACGGTTGAAGGAGCGCCATGATTTGCTCACGTAGAAAATCGTCGGAGGAGTAGACTGAATAAATTTACCACTACGTCGCTACGTACACGCTGATGTAAGAATTTAATGAATTTAATGAAATATTCAAATACACTCGTGATTATCGGCGGCGCGCACGCTTCTAATTTAATGCATTTTAATGACGTATAGGCGGTGCCGCGCACGCGCGCGCGCGTTTATTTTAGCATCCTCGGATTGAGCCGCGCATTTTTCACAATTTCACGTCGACCCATTGCGCCCGCTAATGTAATTAATGTCTCGTTAATGGCGGGCAATTACAGCATCGGGGGTGATGGTAATCCGGAAATGTAGCTACGCAAATATTTCGCTGAAATCGTCCGGCGCGGCCGTATGGATCGTTTGTAGCGTATCACCGCTCCCAAACTCAAACTCGCCAGTCAGAGAGTTACCCGCGCCAGTTAATTACTATTCGATTGATTTACCGGATCCCTATTGCCAGCTCTCCCGTTCCACGATGCATCTTGCTAATGAGAATTCGTCCGACTCCTCCGCTATGGACCAGCTGCAAAATTCAATCCTGTCAATCGCACACTGCTCCGTAATTTCCCACCACGCGCGCGCTTTCTTTTTTCATGTACACAGGGTGTTCCGAAAGCATCGTACTTTGACAGCATATTCTACAACTTTTATTTGAAGTCAGTATTCTAGTGCAAAGAGGATTGAAGCATTAATAGTGCTTTTCGAGATTGTGAAGAGGACCTTTTCCTCGCTACGTTTAAGTTAGATAAAGCATGTTGAAAGTTAGATAAAGCGTGTTAAAAATTGAAAAGTTGCTGCGGTAGATGATAATCCCCGCGCGACATTTTCATATTGGGTTTTTCGAGATACGGTACAAATACGCTCCGGAGAAATTATTAGCTATTAAAATATTGTGCGATATTTTCGGGACACTCTGTATACACGAAGCTCATCGAGTGAAGCCGTGATCTTATCCCGTGCTCAACTGTTAATTATGAATTGCATCGGACTCGTGCGATGCTGATCACAGTCGTTTTAGCGATAAACAATATGACGATTAATATGACAAAATTGATACAGCGTAGTAACGATTAATTTATATAATTTATATAACAGTTAATATAATAATTTTTATAATAGTTACACAATAATTAATTTATATAATAGATTAAACAGTCAAGGTAAGCTCTCTCGGTTAGCTTAAGCCCGCGATTAAAAAAATCTCGGTGAAATTTAATGAAGTTTTTAGTCTCTTTCTCGTTAGTTATTAATATCTTCCTGGCTGTATTTCCGTAATGAATTTTCTTTATTGCAAATCTCTTCATCACGGTCGTCTAATTCGATGATACTCACAGACAGTACACTTTATTGCGACCGCGGATGTTGAATGTTTCATGCGCGTGAAACGTTAAACGTTTTCGCTGAACGTTTGACCTTTGACGGAACCTAGATCGAGCATCGATAAGAAATTATCCGCCGAGTGAGAATCGAGTTGATAGAATGTCGCTCGCGTGTTTTGTTTGCTCGTGTATGCCTCGTGACTTTTCTTCCCCCTTCCTCTCTATTTTAGCTTTCGCTCTTGACGTCAGTCGATTCTCACGTCAACGAAATAGAGCTCACTGCTTTCTCGTTTCTTATATATGGACATTTATTATTCAGCTTACCTTGCCCTTGCTTGTTGTCACGGTCGCTTTAGTTACGTCGTCTCGTTGACGTCATCGTAGCTCCTTCTTTCTCGCTCGAGCGAGAGAGAGAAGAGCCGTGAGGGGGAAGAAGAGGGACCGACCGCGATTGTCATACATGAGAGATTCGCGACCGACTCTTGTGTGATGACGGACGTAAATGGAACATCGTAATAATCTTTTCCTCGCGCTTTTCTCCTATCCTCCGATATTTCAGACGTCTAATCTCGGATAAGCGTTGCAGGAATGCGGGAAATAACTGCAGCGTGAATTGGAAGGCGAAAGAGAGTAAAAAAGTAAATTCGGCATTTAGATCGGTATCGAGCATTTCTCTCGCGTATAAATTCTCTTTCGGTATTCTTACGCGAGATGACATCCAATAAGGCCGCTATTTATCTCTTTCTCGGTCAGAAGTAGGCTGCAATAAGAGCCTGTTTAACGTCCGCGCGACGTCTCACCGCCCCTCCTAGCCCCGCTTTCCGGGAGAAAAATCCCGAGTTTAATAAGAGCGTGTTTCGCACCAAACGGATCTCTTTTCCATTTTGCAGCTTGACAGCCGAAGCGTAGAAAAATGCCGCAGATATTCGCTTTGTCCTCGAATCGCCTCGGGCTTTACTCTCGACGACTCGAGAGCGATGAATAATAAAAGCACCCCGTCGACTTTACGCGCCCAGTCTCCTCTCGCTCCCTCTCCTTCCCTCCTCTCTGCCTCCCTCTTTCTCTCTCTCTCTCTCTCTCTCCCCCCCTCCCTCTCCCGTCTCCCGTACCGAAGCTGCCTGATCGAATCTACATAATTTCGGATCAGCAGCCTCGGCATCGTTGAAAGACGATTTTTATTAAAGCATCGAGCTCGCTGTTATTACCGCTTCGCAAAGCCGCTCGTTATCCCGATCGATCTGCCGCGGAGGAATTTCAGCGCGTTAAACAATTAAATCGCTGCTCTCGGTAACGACGCGTGTCGCAAGGTGCGAAACCTCTCTCGAGCGTTTGGAAACGAGCGAGAGAAAGAATTCTCGTGACCGCGATCGTCGTTACAGATCGCTCGGCGAAAAGTCGCGAGCGGAAAAGTGCCAGCGTGCCATTTTGCGCTGCACCTCCCGCAAAAGTATATTCTCCGCCGCCTTTTCCCCTCGTGCAACGGCGCGACGAGCAACGCGCGGGAGAACGTGTGTGAGGAACCGGAGGATTCCTCCAGCAGCGGCGAGAGCGCGGTAGATCGTTTTCGCACGGAGCGAACCGAAAATATGTAATTCCCGCCGCACGCGAGCGCCCGGCAACAACGGACGGCGGGATATAGCAGGAGGCGGTTGCCGCGGCAATTTGCACGATCGCTCCGTGATCGGCAGCGATCGAGAGAGAGAGAGACTCGCGGGATACAGGCGGGGAATTATATTCGCGCGGTTTGGCATCCGAGGAGCGCGTAAGTGGAAACGAGAAAGTGCCAGCGGAGTCGGAGGAAGATGCGCGGACGCGGATGATACAAAAGGGCTCGTTCCCTCCGACCTCGCCAATTAACCCGTTCCTCGTACTCTCTCTCTCTCTCTCTCTCTCTCTCTCTCTCTCTCTCGTAAGATTCCCGCGGAAGGAGGAAGCGAGAGAGGGAGAGGAGGGGGCAGGTAAGTGAGAGAGAAATGAAATTGGCCCTTTTGCCGCCGTGCAATTTGCCACTTATTGAATGCCAGGCATTATCATTCGATGGCTGCGCCGATGCATCCCGAGAGGGGGGGGAAGAGAGATCGCCGATCGCGTTCCTCTCGCCGCGGAATAAACGCACGTTACAAAGATGCTCATGAGGCTGATTCGGCATCGGTGCGACGCGGAGTCGGATCGCGCAATTCCCATAACGAAACGCGTAATTGTTGGTCTCTGGAATCTGCGGCCGATGAAGAAAGCCGCCGCCGATCGTTCACAAACGCGCCGTTCAGCGCGCGTTTCTACGACTCGAAGATGCGCGCCTCGCGATCGTCCCGCGATCGTTTCACCTTCCGACACGGCGTTACGTCATGTTTTACGATGATTATAATCAATACCGCAATTACGTCGTAACACAATATCGCCGCCGTCAGTTTTACTCCGTCGCCACGGCGGCGCGACGTTCATCATTATTCATTACGTGATATATTCCTAGCGCAGGTGATATCGCTTCATCGTAAAGACCGAGTCGCAGAGCGACGTCGCAGTCACTTCCGGAGGACTAATTTCGCGCGCGCGGCGCGCGACGAGCACGGGAGTGTAGGAGGAGGAGGGGGAGGGGGAGGGGGAGGAGAACGCGGGGAGAGATTCGCGTCTTAATTATATCGACGCAGTCTGGCGAGCGTGTGTATACGTATAGTCGAGGTAACGATTATTCGGATACACACGGCTGGCGCGAGCGACATGATTGGAAACTGCGGTCCGCCATTGTGATCCCATTTACGTGATATTAGCACGGTGTCAGGCTGCACCGGCGTGCGAAATTAATCTCGCGCAGCGACAGAAACCGGCGTTTCTCTGTGTCCATGGGGAGCGCGCAATCTCTGCTCGTAGCCGCGTGTAACAATGTGCGCCACAGGTTAGCCGGAGTTCGGCGATCCCCGCGCATGCATTTTATTCGGTTAGATTAGATTATTTGTTTGTTTGTTGCGCGCGCACGTGCACATCCGTCGATAGCCGCCGCCGCCGCCGCCACCGCCGAGCGTTGCGCTCCTCCGCTTTCCCTCCGCGAATTCTCGCGCGCTCGCCGTCACGCTCGTATCCGACGCGGTAACGCGAGAGAGAGAGAGAGAGAGAGAGAGAGAGAGAGAGAGAGAGAGAGAGAGAGAGAGAGAGAGCGGATATCTTTGCGCGACGACGACGAAATCGTGTTATTACATCTGCAATCCCCCGAGAGGTTGCACCCTGAGCTTTTCCTCAGAGAGAGAGAGAGAGAGAGGGGGGGGGGATGGCACACGCGAACCATTCCGCAGCGCCGCGCACTTACGGCCGCGCTGACGTTTCGCTGAGCGTTCGTCGACTCTTGTTGTACGTAATTAAACTGGATTCTGAAGCGTTGCCGGCACGATAGATAGATAAAGCCTTTCTCTTCGAAAGGAGAACAATCGCGTGCACTTTGAACGTTGAACGAGCGTCGCGCTTATGATCCGATCGCGGCTCGTGTACGCGTGTCTCCAGCAGCTCGCGCGCATTTTATGCGGATTATTTATGCGAGAGATTTCGATCTTTGCGCATATCTCTCTCGATCTCCCTCGCAGCGCAATAATACTCGACGGCGGGAATTAACTTCGGCAAGTTTAAATCTCGATACGATGGCTGCGTAACATTAGACTCGCCCGCCGCCGCTGCTGGTGTCCCGTCATGCAGTGCGATTGGATGACACCGACGCCGGATTGGCTTTCGATTTTATTGGCGAATTTTTCTACATGTCAGCAGAACGGCGGGTAGAAGGGCGCACGGCGCGCCATGTTTGTGTACTCCTCGCCCCCCCCCTCCCCGCGTCCTTGCGTGTGTGTGTGTGTGTGTGTGTGTGTAAACTGTGCTTTTATTAAAAATTTGTTGATCCATCGCGCGCGCGCAACGATGCTTTATTGATCCGCGTGCGATCTATAACGCGCTCGTGCATATTTATAGAAGCAATACGGCATTACGGGAAAAAAAACGGGTCAGCGAAGGAAAATCGAACGAAAAAACACTCGTCCCCGCTTCCGCTTCGCGAGCGATTTAAATCACACAGCGCCGAGCGCCGTGTGATATTTTTTCTTCCTCGTTTTCCTTCCGCACGCGCATCCGCTGTCGTTTAATCGCGCGACGTAAATTTTCAGCCCCGCGACAACTGCTCCTTCGATATCACGCGCCAAAAAGATATCGACGTTAGACATTTTCCAAGGTTCTCTGATCGACGACGTGTCGACGCTGAGGAAGCGAATGCACCAGAATCGACGAATACCTCGGATGCCCGGCGGCGGCGACGGCGACGGCGACGGCGACGGCGACGACGACGACGGCGACGACGACGACGACGACGACTTCGGTATGCAGGAAGGAGCGCGGATCCGTGTTCTTTCTCGTCCCTCCTGGCCGTTGTCGCTGCTCGGGCGGTCGAGGAATCGCTCGGCGGGAGTAACGTATCGGTTCCTTATCTATTTATGTGCGACAGAACTCGATGCCAATCTGCCGAAGGGAACGCCGAAACAGCTCCGGGGAGAAGAAAGACGCCGGTAATCGATTTCCCTGCCGAGCAAAGAGGGTTCTTTGCCCGGCAGGCAAATCGTTTCCGCTCGTCCATATCCATGCGAGGAATCTGATTCGACGGCAATTCACTGTCGCCGTAGTGACTATCGGATTCGAAGCTACCGACCGGCGATAGTGCGCGTATGCACGTACAGACATTGTGTACGCGCGCGCGCGCGAGAGAGATCTTCGTCGAATCGAAGGGCTCGAAGGGCATTGGCCAAGAGCTGCCACGGAGGGACGGAGGACAGCGAGAGCGAGGAAAAAGAATCGCGGTAAAGAACGGTCAAGCGCGACAGAGTTCGATCTCTCGACGAATCGTGTCGCGAAAATTTCGCACGGTTCCCGTCAAGTGAGTGAGAGAGAGAGAGAGAGAGAGAGACGCACTGGAAAAAGCTCGCTCCCTCTTTGGTGAGCGTATTTTGAAAAACGTGCTTTCAATTAAACGCGACGCGACGCGACGAAGCCCGCACGCGGGACAGGAGCGGCTCTGTTTTCGCGTCGCTCGTGCGAGGCTCTGCGAAATAAAAACGATCGTCAAACGCGCGCGATTTCGAGTGAGCTGTTTGACGAGCGAGCAGCCTGCTGTCGTTACGTATCCGCGCGCACGCTCGCGTGCACGACGCGTCGGCGTCGGCGCGACATGACAGGCGGCGGGGAAACATTGATTTTATATTAACGTGTAATAATATGACGAATGCGACGACGCGCGCGCGCGCGCGTGTATTACGTGCGCGACGTCCGAGGCGCACATGCACGAGGTTCGTGGACACACACCGCGGATGCAACGGGCTAACCGCACCGTGGAATGCCGTCGTAGTGGCGCTCAACTCGCCTCTTTAATTCGCACGTGCTGCGCTCTCGCCACCGGCTGATAGCCGAGCGCGGATCGGCCGCGACCGGTCGCTGCCATCGTCACTTGGCGCTAGCTTTCATCGGCTAAGTTTCTCCTCGCGCGGCGTCTCTCTTTATCATCGCCGGCCGAGACTCTAATCTTATACGCGGAGATGCGCCGAGGGCGCGGCGCGGCGGCGAGATGTTCGCCCAGGGCGCCCGGCCACGGCGGGCACCACGCGGTAAGACGAAGAGCGTCAAGTGCCCCGGGGCTCCTTGAGGAGAATTCGCGAACTGTCCGAACTTGATCGAGTTGCTAATTGCACGCCCAGGCTCACACGAGACGGCGATATCGAGCCGATATCGGTGGCGATCATTCGGCCGCTCCGAATTAGATTCTGTGTTGTTATCGACGCTGCGTTTTGACGACGGCATTTCGCGTGGCATTCTGTCGATACATAGCGTTGATGCATAGTCGATATCTGTATGTCGATTTGACTGATTACGCTATGCTGCAGCAGGGTTTCGCTGCTCTTGTCGGTTGTTTTTTGGCAAATCGGCTGCGCTGGGTACGAATACGGCATGAAAGACTGCTTATCACATTAGGTTCCCGAGAAAATAGGGGTTTAAATCCCCATAAAATGCGTTTCTGAGCATCCTCGTAAATTCCTGTGACCAGCATGATGTACCAGCGGTCTGAAATTTGAATCTTTATCTTTGTATTAAGAGGTCGAGAACTTAAAGTGGGAACCACCTTCAGGGGGATGAAACACTGTCTCCATTCCATCCATGTCGCACGTAACATCCTTGAGATTGCAAAAACAAGCTAGGACTGATTAAAAAATTTTTTATCCTGCAGAATGCAGAATTTTGATTACGCAGTTTTGTTACAGACAGACTTTAATAGACAGTGGACTTTAATAGGGGGTGGTTTTTGCGATCGCGTTGATCCTAATCAAACATTTAAAGTTAAAAGTTGCGGATTCAACGTTGCGATCCTACGTAAGTATTGTAACACGAGAACAAGCGAAATTTGTGATTTGATACAACCCTCTTTTGTGAATTTTGTATGTTCAAATCAGCAATGTCCTCAGAGTCCTGCTGCAGGGAAGGTTGGATTTTTTTTTTACTTAGTTCTAGATTGTTTTGCAGTTTCTACTCCTTTGAAAAGTGATTTATTGTAGTTTGGGTGAGTTAAGATTTATTTGTGCGCTTCTTTATGTTTGGTTACGACAAAAATGTACTCACATCCAATTCTGCAAGATGAAGAATTATTTTTTATACAGTCTTAAATTATTTTTGCAATTTCAAAGGTGATGCACGGATGAATGGGGATATTTTTCTACAATCTTTATTATTTTCTGAGCCTGTCTCTATAATAATAGTAATTTATCCAGATATCTATTGGATGTGATGTATAATTTTTCTATTTTGTTGTATAAATTTGTGGCAATGCTTCATCCCCCTGTGATGGTTTGAATCCTATAAAGTTAGTCTGAACCATCAAAGTTTGGAACCTCTTGTTTTTGTTTCAAAAAGTCGAGAACTTAAAGTGCAATTTGCAAATGCACTTTCAGTTCGCGACTTCTTAAAATAAAAACAATAGTTCAAACTTTTTCAAAGTTGCTGGATACATCTGGTTCGTGCGTCACGAATTTGTGAAAATGTTTCCGACAGAAATGCTTCCGAAGGATTTAAATCCCTATTTTTCCGGAAACCTAACGCGATGGACAATTGTTGAGGTCCTCAGCACACTCGATTTATCAAAGATTGACTTTTCACGACAAAAGTGGAAGAAATTGATTAAAATTTGTAACATTATTGATCATCCAGCCGGTCGTAGTCGACACACGGATATGTCGGTACGACTCGAATAAGCTGAATAACGACTAGTCTTTACTACGACTAATAACAATGTCGTCGACATTTACATAACATCTTTAAAATATCGCGTCGAAATTTTAGAAATACCAAATACTGGATTTTCACATGATTTCAACTTCATTTCTACACGGTTTTGAGCGGATTTTTTTTATCAACCTGTGGGACCTGGGCAATAATGGCTTCATTTGTGCATCGCATCGAATAAACCGTTGAATGGCTCCACAGTTTTTAAATCGAATATAGGAACAAGTAGCTGAAATATAAATATGTTTACTGGAGATCGAGATAGACACCTAGAGGGGAATATCGAGTGCTTCAAATATTTATCCGACGACACGAGCGCGCGTTTCTTGTGCATAGTCAGTGTGATCTCTCGACTTCTTTATAAATACAATATATAACTCTGCTTCGAGAGGGAGCGATTATTCCAGCTAGTGGCGCAACAATACTGTAGGCTTCGCTGCGCGCGAAGCATCGAGACCGGTCGCGAGGCAGCGCGTGATCAATCGATCGAATCGCTGTGAAATCACGCGGCTCGCTCGCGCCGCTCCGCTCGTAAAACCGCCCGGAAACCGACGAGAGCTTTGCGGCAAGAAAAACTATTACCTCGCGGCAATCGTCGCGGCAAGGCCGCTTGTCGTGAATCTCTGCGAGCGACCGAACATCCGGACTCACTCGGGCCGAATGATTCGTGACGAATTGAATGCTCACAAATATCTCCGGGCGTTTCGTCGCTGCTGAGCGTCCGAAATGGTCAATGAGATCGGTTCAAATGTTCGGTCGCGATTCAACTGACAATTTTTTCGCATGGGTATTGCGTTGCGAGTGTCGGAGAGATCGTTAGTCACGGTATTATTGAAGAAATATCGTTGAAACGTAGGTATACAATTTCGGTTCGCTGGAATATTGGCAAAACGTTAGCTTTTTACATTTTTTTTCCAGCGAGCGAAATTCCCTTCTTTTTTTTTTTCTTTTTTTTTTTACGAACCACCAAGACCGTTATTTCGAAAAAAAAAAAGAACGATGTGGATTATGGATTTTTATGTACGTTAATGTAGCACAAAATGGTGGCTCAGATGCAGGAGGAATACACGAAGCCCGATTCCTGCGCTTGCTTTCCCTCGGTCAACATTTATTATGTATGGAGCCGATAAATCGTGCCGCGAAATGGCAAATTTATATGGAAGCGGACGGTTAATTTTTCAGTCGACCTTTTCCGAACGTCAACTCGCTTCGAATACGATTTGATACGATCCTCCACGACGGTGGTGGGTCTCCCAGAAGGGTCTTCGAAGTACTCTGTCGCTGTTGCTTCGACCAAGAGAAAGAGAGAGAGAGAGAGAGAGAGAGAGAGAGAGAGAGAGAGAGAGAGAGAGAGAGAGAGACTGAGAAAGGTACCAAATTTACCGAGTAATTTATTCTTCACGCATAAGAGCGACAGAGCAATTTTCTTTCACGATTCCCGATACGCGCGACGCATTTGTCACTCACTGCACCGTCCGCGAAATTCCCAGGTGTGTGTGTCTCTCTGTGTGTGTGTGTGTGTGTGTGTGTGTGTGTGTGTGTGTGATGTGCATTCAATTAAAATTATGCATCTGCGGCCGCGTGTGTGTTCCGCAACAGCACGGATGCTTTTATATCGCCGCGGAGAAAGTAGGCGGTTCGTTAAGACTATTCACCTTTCGGAAGAGAGGCGGACGGGGGAAGTTCTTGCGATTTTCAACGAAAGCCCCGTGAATCCGCTCGAATTGTCGAGAGCATGTGCCACCCTGGTAAGTTTAATCGTGATGAGCTGCGCATTCAATTAGCAGAAGGTATTCAGCAATCTCGGATTAGAACTCGAGCACTCAACGTGGATGCTGTTAAGTGCTCTTGAAAGCACATTGCCGCGGGAAAGCATAGTCCTCCTCTCTGTACGCGCATAAAAGCGTAGATGGAGTACGGGTGCCTCCGCGTTAACTTCCCTGGCGCGCGCATTATACCTTCCCGTTTCTCTCTCCTTCCTTCCTCCCGCCCTCCCCCAAGCCCCTTTTATTCAAGTTAACGCGGATAATACTCATTGCTAAATCGTATCCCTCCGAAATACGCTTTATTACTCGCTCAAGTCGCGACAGATCAGCTTACGGTCGGCGCGATCGAAATTTCATTTTCACGATATAATCTTGCGTTTCATATTAATCAGATTGAGCCGGGGGAGAGGCGGGGGTGGAGGCGGGAAAAAAGAAATAGAAAAACGCATCGAGATAGACATGTCGTCGCTGCGCTTCTCCAGCATTCGAGTGATAAAATAATAAAATGGATTATGTAATGGATGCTAAATATTACAGCGATCCTTTTAGTCCAAAGAGAGAGAGAGAGAGAGGGGGGAGGAGGGGGACGCGCGCGTACGCGTGTATGTGACACGTTGCTTCCAACTTCTTTCTTCATCGCGACTCTCGTTGGTGCGTGCAATCTTTATTCCTAAGGATTCGAAAAGCCTCCGAGAGACCTCCGAGCAAGGAGACTCCAGACAAAGAGGGTGCTCGAAAGGACACAAGCGAAGGCCGCTGCCGCGTGCGCGCGATCGATGAATGTTGACGGAATCGAGCGGGTCCGATTCACACTGAAACAATAACAAACGCGAAGCGTTATGCTTAATTCAATCGGTTTCAATCGGGGTCGGTTTCTGAAATCGATCTCGCGCCCGCCGTCGCGCCGTCGGACGAGCCAGATACGAGGTAACAACAGGCATTATGCCGGATTAGGAATCGGGCCGCTTAACGCGAGCGCTTAGCGTTGAGCGATCGCGAGGGTGAGACAAGGAGAGAGCGAGAGCGGGGGAGAGAGAATTACCGCGGGAAAACACGATTCGCCGTGAATTCCCTCGAGAGCTACGAGAGATAGCTCGTGCCCTCCCCGGCTTCATCTCCAGCCTTCATCTTTTTCTCTGCCGCGCGACTGGTTTTGCGCGCGAGCCAATGGACTCTCGATTTCGAAGAGAGACCGGACGAGAACCAGAAGAACCAGCCGGCCGGCCGACCGATCGACCGACCGACCGACCGACCGATCGACCGAGACTTGTCTCGTTAGGAGAGCGCAGCGTCACGTGCGGATGCGCAAAGACGGATGCCGATAGAGCAACGTTCGACCGCCGGGACGGGAAGTGGAGCAGATTTTTCTCGCGACAACCCGAGCAGAACATCGTCCCAAGGCCGTATTAAAACCCCATCCGGCTTCCAAACATCAACAGCTAGGGGTCCGGATAACTTTCTCGGATCCGGCATGTAATAAGGAGTGAAACGCGCACTGCTGCATAATGCCCTGATAAAATTGCCTGAAATCGAGATACCTGATCAAATGTCCTGATCAGGAGCAAATCAGGCATCCAAATAATGCAGCGTCATCGCTGCAGTCAGGGTGTAATCCGGGAAAATATCGCAAGACAGTTTTGCCACATTCCGACCGGAATAAGGACCACTCGAGATGCCTTCTTATGGCTTGCTGCCTAGTCATGCCATATCAGACATGAATAATTGCCGTATTTGATTTCTGCTCGGGAACGCGCGTAAATGCGTCCGCTCTGAAAACGGCCGTCCGGTCAGGCTGATGACCGGCCACAGGCCGGAAGTTGCCTGCCTATACGAAGCTTCCCCCGGCGTTCATTGGCCGCCAGCAATCGCTCGACCTGGCGGTACCGCAGACGCACGAGAGAGAGAGAGAGAGAGAGAGTGTTTGTTGTACGCACGTCTTGACGTTCTTCAGCAACGTGACGTTCTTCGGATCGAGAGACCATTGGACGTTCGTCGACTTGATCAAATTATTTCCCCAAACGCGTCTCACCTCGCCTTCGATGACCAGCGTGCCGATAAGATGCGTCTCGAGACTGAGGACCGGTACGATGTCCAAGCATTTGTTGTAAAATTGTAATTTCAACCTCGGCGACGACGACTTGCAACAGCGATCGGATTGCGAGGAAAGGGTGCGCGTAAGGGTGCGGTGTGTTTCCTTGGCGAAGCAGATAAACGTCGAATCGCGATAAAGGGCGCACGCGAGCGGAGCCCGCTTGACTCGGCTCGGCTCGGCCGCGCGCGAGAAGAACCGCGCGCACGTTCCACATTGCGGTGCAACGAAGCGTTGCGGATTCACGCGGCGCGGCTTAAGCATCCGCGACGTGCGCGCGCGGTGTGTATTCCACGCTCGTAAACACACGGCCAAAGAGAGGGAGAGTGGCGCGCCATATCCCCCCGCGTGTACGCGTACGAGAGAGTATCTCGCGCCGCCGGGTTAGTTAGGCTCGTTTCGCCGTAAAATCCTCGTCGTGCGAGGGCCCCCTCCTCGCCCCTCTCGAGCTTTCCGCGCGATTTTCTTCTTTCTCAGCCTCGTTCTCTCTCTCTCTCTTTCTCCCTCCCTCTCTCTCTTTCTCTCTTTCTCTCGTTCGCTCGCTCGCTCGCTCGCTTTGTCTTTCTCTCGTACTCCTGGCTCTCGTTCCTCCTCCGTCGCCTCTTCGTCCACCACTCGAACGGTTGCTCCACCGTGCGTGACTCAAGGTCACCGACTCGTGCAGGTACGCGCTTATGCAGTGAGCTAGTGCGCGCGAGCGATCATTGCCAGTGGGTCGCGTCGTGTCGCGTCGCGTTGCGCTCCCGACGGGAAACCGGACTGAGAATCCGCGACGCGATAGCCGCGGATGGAGATGATTGCACCCGCATGAAAGGAGCGCATTGTTCCGCCAGCGAGATAGATCCGCGATTGCAGAGCTCGTTGGGGTGGTTTTTTTCTTTTTTTTTTTTTTTTTTTTTTTTTTTTTTTATACATGATCCAACCGCCAGCTTCGGGGGACGATGATATTCTGTGCGCTTTCTTCTGTGCGGTAGATTGCACTCGATTTTGACTTGCGGGAGATTACGAGCGAGTTGGTGCAATTTCGAGCAGTGAGGTTATACCGATCTCGGTTAGCCACTGCCGAGCGTAAGGCGCGCAGGCTAATTGCGATGGAGGCCCGAATATATCAATGCGCAGTGTTGAAAAATTTACTACGTCACGCGCTGACTCGCGCGGCTGGCATTTTTCAGGGACGTGGTGGAACGTCAATTTTTCACGGCGCGCGGAGAATAGCGCCGCGCAAAGCGTCCCGCGAATTAGAGGGCAGGGTGCACGGACATTTTATTAGATTCATCACGCCCTCGTAATTCTTCGTGATGCCGCCGGCTCAACGCCGTGCCAAATAAATCATCCGGTTAGGAAAGCTTACGCCAGTGGCGGTGCAATCCGTGGCGCGCAGCGTTTAAATGTCATTATGAAGGCCCCGCTTGTGAAATACAGTCGTGCGCGCCGCGGACTACCCGGACACTTGTCCCCCCATGCATTTCTGCTGCATCGTCCGCTTCTCTTCGCTCTCTTCTTCCTCTTCTCTTCTTTTCTCTTTTCCTCCTTTCTTCTCCTCGCAAAGAACGACGAGGCTATTCGATTATATTAAAAACGGCGCCGTGTATATCGCGAGCTCTTCGTCTAATTTAGTAGACGCACGTTGCTACCTCATGAAAAATTTCGCGCTCGATGTTGGCGAAGACGCGTTCTATAATGACGGTCATCATGTATCTCGACGGATGAAATCTTAATCTCGTGCCTTCGCGCGAAAATACACCCAGCGCTTTCAATTTTATCGCTGAGCAACGATAAATTACGCAGAGAGCGACTGGAGAAGCTTGTTGATATATCGAGATACATTTAATTCGCAGACTTACCCGAAGAAATCCAGCGTGAAATATTCCTTCTTCTCTCGGTAAAGGGGGACATCGCAGGGCTCCAGCGGAGTCGCCGGTGTGTTTCAACGGGAAAGAAAGAAAGAGAGAGAGAGAGAGAGTCTCGCAGCTAAGTTTAGAAAATGTCTAGCCCGTCCGGCCGATTACACCGCGCCGCTGACGATCGCGGTTTATCGATGCATATCGTTTCCGATTATGCAAATGCTCGGGCGTTTGTGTTACTCGGGCCAACACCAACCAGCGTGTTGCCAGCTTGACAGCTACATTATTTGTATGCGCTCGTTTGCATCGTAAATTCCGCGTCGCGATGCGTCGCGCCGATTTGCTCGCTCAAAACGTTTCCGTTCCCGTTTGATTTGTAGCGCATTTGCCATCTCTCTCTCTCTCTCTCTCTCTCTCTCCTCTCTCTCTCTGCCTCTTTCCTCTATTTTTCTCTCTCTCCCTCCCCCACCCTCTCTCTCTCTCTCTCTCTCTCTCTCTCTCTCTATCCCGCGACACGTCGCGCCGCGCGCGCGCGCGCGCGTTTAACCGTTATTGCCGTGTAATACGAGGTAATGAAATGCCCGGCGAAGACACCGCGCGCGGACCTTGAAATCCGCGTAGACGCTTTAAGATCTGTACAGGATAAACGTTTATCGCCCTGCTGCGGATCCTTCGTGCAAACACGCTCTCGCGTTTTGTTTGCCGAGGCCTCCGAGGCTTGAGTTTTGAGCGGACGATCACACGCCCCGCGATATATATTGATACGACGGGGCTCTCTGCAGCTCTATTCTGAAATTTACAGAGAATAGCGCGGGCGCGTTCTCAGCCGGGAAACGGCACGCTCGAGACGCGAGCGTCCCTTTCCAGCTTTAATCGTTCATTATCGCTGCTTTATCATCGAGCGGCCTCGACGCCTCCGTTACAAAATCAATTTCAGTGATTTGCGTTCTGGGAAATTAGCGCGGCTTTCAATTTCCAGCGGGCTTCCTTCGTTGGCTTCCTTCCGCTGTGACGTCGAGGACGCGCGGGGGTGACCGAGAGGATGGGGGGGTGGAGGGGGGGCGAGAGGAGGATGAGGCGAAGAGGAGGAGTGAGGTACGTCCCCGCGGAGGTCGGAGGGCCTTGCGACGCGTGACGGCGGCATCGGAATGCTTGCTGGTACTATAAATCCCCGGGGAGGCAAGCGTGCGCCGTGTAATAGAATGACGGAATTCACAGTGGAATAGAATCGGCTTGTTATTAGCACGTTCTAACATAACTCGGATTCAGCGATGCGTGCGGCAGCCGATGGGGGGCCCCGGACAGGGGCCCGCCCTCGCGAATATTTATGGCGCACGAAGGAAGCCGCCGCGCGCGCGCGGACCTTCTTCTTGTGTGTGTGTGTACATACACGTCGGTCGATGTCATCGAAGCTTCTTGTCCCGAGGAGGGGGGGCGGGGATGAATCACAACGGGGGCTGCGGCGAATTCGACTGGCGGGAGCGAAATAATGGTAATCCGCGAGATATGAAATTCCGCGGGCCCTTCTCTCGTCGTATATTTCTTCGGCAGAAGTTGGCCGATATAATCGAGGGAAAAGAAAAGGAGAGAAGAGGAGGACACGTTTTGTGCCGGCAGCCTCTTCAGTACCCAAATAACAGCCGCGACCACCTCGAGATTCTTCTCGTGTCAATACTCCGAGAGAGAGAGAGAGAGAGAGAGAGAGAGAAAGAGAGAGAGAGAGAGAGAGAGAGAGAGAGAGAGAGAGAGAGAGAGCAGTTTATCGCAGGTGAACAAACGCGTTGCAGTTGCGCGCCTGTCGAGAAGAAACGTCACTACGGTCTCATTCTATTTATTACATAACGCGAAACGATGCATATTGAGCGCCATCAGGATCCAGGATTGAGCGGACCTCGAAACTCTGCTTCCAGAAGTCTTTAGCCTGCCGATCCGTGTCGATTATCCACGATCGATCGATCGATCGATCGATCTTCGAGTACTGACGCTCGGAGAACCACTGACTGGAGCGCACGAGATTCCTGTGTAGAAGACACGATGCAGAAGAGATGTAGAGAGAGAGAGAGAGAGAGAGGGGGGGGGGAGGACAGTTCGGTACGGTTTGCCGTGGTATGTCGGAGGTACGAAGGAAGGTACGGTGGTGTGTCTCGGCTTCTCTCCCCGTCCACGTGCTGCGCGCGGCAGAATAAAAAGGCCGCGCGGAGACGAGCGGGGCGAGGCGGGAAGGCGAATAATATAAAGCGTGTGTGCGTACGCAAAAAACCGAGGAAAGGAGAGGGACAGGCAAGCAGGCAGGCAGGCAGGCAAGCAGGCAGGCAGGCAGGCAGGCAGGCAGGCAGGCAGGCAGGCAGGCAGGCAGGCAGGCAGGCAGGCAGGCAGGCAGGCAGGCAAGGCAGGCAGAGGCAGCAACTACGGAGTTGTTCGTGCCGCGAAATCGCGTACGGTCTCTCCTCCGTTCTCCGGCTCCATCTCCGTCTCTCTCTCTCTCTCTCTCTCTCTCTCTCTCTCTCTCTCTCTCTCATTCTCGCTCGCTCATACCTCGTCCTACCCCCCTGCACACCCTGCCGGTTCCGCGTCTTGTAATAAAACGATTCCGCTCGACCAATTTACGCCTTCGAGATCCGCAACGGCGCGCCGCGACGGCGCACGACGGCTCCTCGGGCCCGTCAGTTCATAGCCGATAACTCCATTGCAACGTGGGTCACGACTTCGAGATACTCTTCTCTCTGCTCCCTCCCGCCGGCTTCACGCCCTTTCTCTTTCTCGCGCGCTCCTCCTCGTGTCTCTAATTGCACTCGTTCCCTGGGACATGCATCGTCGATATTTATGCCGTCGTACTTTATTCGAGCATCCTCCGTCGTCTCCTCGGGGGCCTCCGCGGCCCCGTAACGACACCCGTAAAGTATTCCTCGTCGCTGCGTATGGGCATTAATAAAATTCGCCGAAGAGAGTCACGAGCGGTCGTCGTCGCTGTCGCGGACTGTCGCGATTTTCTTTTTCCCCGTCGCGCATCAAGCGGATGTCGCCGCGCGCGCGCGCGCGCGAGACTGCCGAAAGGACGTTGTTACGCGCGGGATGTCCCGAGACGGGGCCGCGTCTCGCCGCTTTAATCTCTCTTAACGAGATGACATTTTCTAAATTGATACTTCACTCAAAGTCGCGAGTCTCTTTTCCTCCTTCTATTATACAAAATGTCTTTTCAGACGGCACGACGCGGATCCTTCTTGACTTTAAGGAGATTCAACGCGCGAGACGACGGTGTACAAAGCATTGTGCGGAGCATTCGCGCACGTCGAGCTCGATTCTCGATATTGCAGAAGCTCGATGCACCACGAGATAAAGATAGATACGAGGTTTGATCAGAAAGTAAGGAGAATTTTGAAATCGCGCGCGCTGTATCTGGTCTATTCAGTTGATTCTGTTTTTGTGTGTTGGCAGCACTACCAGTGCACGTACGTGTCAATTTTCAGGTAGCTGCGACGCTTAGTTTGATTTTGTATTAAAAACCACGAATTAAGTGCAGCGAAGCGTTCAAAGTGTTGAAGAAGGCCTTTGGCGACGATACTATGTATGTCGCAACCACGAGTTTACGAATGGTACAAACGCTTTCAGGAAGGCCGAGAAGACATCGAAGATGACGCGAGGTTTGGGCACGTCCTAGGAATCTCATACGGCTCGTGCGAAGCGATTTTTACTAATGTTTTGAGCATGAAACTTGAGTGGCAGCAAAATTTGTTCCGAAACTGCTGAATTTTCAAAAACAAAAACAGCATCGCGTAACCATCGCTAAACAAATGCTTACTAACGTCGCTGACGACCCACTTACTTACTCAAACTCCAGACACGGCCCCCTGCGACTTTTTCCTATTTCCCAAACTCAAAAGGACACTCAAAGGACAATGTTTTTCAACGACAGATGAACAAAAGGCGAAATCACAGATCCAGCTCGAGACGATAGATACCTAAAGAGGCGTTCCACCAGTGTTTCTCAAACTGGAAACTACGTTGGCATAAGTGTATAATATCACAGGGGAGGACTACTTTGAAGGAGATGGGGGATTAACATTGAAGATTAAATAAATACTTTCCGAGAAAATTAAAAATTCTCGTTACTTTTTGATCAAACCTCGTAGATAGATAGATAGATAGATAGACAGATAGAGAAAGAGAGAAAGAGCTCTCGTCCATCCTCAATTCTCCTTCGTGCAGGTGGCGACTGACGACAAGTGCGCGGTAGCGCGAAATAGTTGCGTGTTCCGATAACGACTTTCGCCGCGCCGTTTATAATTCGCGCTCGCCGTGTACGCGTAGCTTTATCGGCCGCACTCATCGTTGCGGGAGACGCGCAGCTTCGGAAAGAGAGAGAGAGAGAGAGAGAGAGAGAGAGAGAGGGTCGGTCGGTCGGTCGGTCGGTCGGAGCGAAGAAGCGCGCGAGAGGTATTCCGAGGCCGGGGGCGCAATTATTGGGCCTACGTGTGTATATCAGCCGGATATTTAGCGGGTCGTTTATTACCAATCCGGACACATCCGCGGTTTGCAGCGGCTGGTCTCGTCGCTCCGCGCTCAGTTAATAAGCGAAGCGGAGCGAGATCGCGAGCGTGTGCGGTCGCGGATCGACGCGATGGATCTGATCGCGCGCGATCGCCAAGGCCGACGCAATTATCGGATTCACACGGACGTGTCGCGCGCGACTGTATGCGCTCTCAGTCGTCGGTGCGCACTCCCCGCGCCCGCGCCGTTATTATTAAGTAGGACGATAAAAACGTCGGAGGCCATTGTTGCGGCTTTTATTGCGCGAAGAAGGCCGCGTGCAGAGCAGCGAGATAAGTTATTGGAGCGAGAGAGATCCCTCGGCTCGGAGGAGAGGAGAAATCGCGAGAGAGAGAGAGAGAGAGAGAGAGAGAGAGATCTTTATGCCGCGCGCGGTAAATTCGCGGGATAATTGCCTTTCGGAATTAAAAACGTATTTAGAGACGTTACGAGAGCGCCGTCGCGCGCCTGGGCGAGATTATAAGGAGAGCCGAGATTAAGTCCTTCGCGGCTCCACGGTGCTGCGGGGGCGAGAAATTATAAAGAAAGAGAGAGAGAGAGAGAGAGAGAGAGGAGGGAGGAAAGTGTCGGGAGGTGGGGAGTGCTCTCGCGTATAATATGCGAGAGAGAGAGAGAGAGAGAGAGAGAAGAGGAGAGAGAGAGAGAGAGAGAGAGAGGGAGAGAGAGAGAGCGAAAGCACGCTATAAATCTCCCGACGTATCTGCCGCGATAATTGAGATCGATTCATTTATCTGCGCGCGCACATGCCCCACTATTAACGCTATTTCACCTTGGGGTGTCATTTAGCGCCCTTCACCTTCGGATATATTATTCCCGCGCTTTCCGCAGGATACAAATGATCCTATCGATTCTCAAGGTTCGGCTGATTATTAGCGCCGATACATCCATGTCCGCAGATGTCAAACGCCGGGCAGAACGCGGGTCGATTATTTTTCTTTCCCGTTTATATGGTTTTCCCCGTGGCGGGGGGGGGAGGGGGGGGAGGAGGCGCACGGACATGAAATTACGCGATGCCGACGGTCATTACTTACGGTCGCGGACGTAAGCACCGCCGTCGCGAGAGAGGCGGCTTTCTTCCAGTAATTACTCGGACACGCGAGCGACCGCTTGTCCTTTTTCCCTTTCTTTTTTTCCCGCTGGCGGAATTATTGCATTATACATTCGTACTGTCTTATTACTGCGTGCCTTGAGGACATGTGGATCGATCGCGCCCGGGTGTCCCTTCGTCGAAGGGCGTCGACGCTCAAGGCTAGCGTAATTATCGGCGAGCAGAAACGCACACACGCAGACGCGGCGCACGTTGCGGGGAGGACGGGGAGAACGTCGTTCGAGAACGCGCGGCGCGCTGCAGAAACGACGACGTGTTCGCTATCTCGAGATTCTCATTGAGTCATTTGTACAAAGTGGAGCGAGAACGCTTTTTCGCTCGCTCGCTCGCTCGCGCACGACTCCGATCGTCGAGTAAGATCGAGTAAAGTCAACTAGATGTTTCCAGCGAGTTTCATATAGATCGAAGAATATCCACCGAGGGCGCGTTAGCGCTCGTTATTAATAAGTGGCGCGTGAACTGAAAACTCGCGGGGGCCAGCGTCTCTCGTCGCGGCAGCACTCCTTGGGAAAATAATGATTCGACTTCGCTTTTACGAGGACCCCTCCTCCTCTTCCTCCTCCTGCTCCTTCTTCGGTGCGCCTGTGGCGGAAAATAAAACCGTAAAAATTTTTTGCACACTCTGCAGCGAGAGCGAACAATTACCGCGAGCACGTTCAAAGCGGTTTTTACGAGAGGGCTACGAAGTCGCCGCTGTTTTCTGCCGTGGCCGCCGCGCCGTAACGTTTACGTCTAAAATGCCCCGTATAAACGTCGGCGCTCTCGCTGATCGTTATATAGATCGTACGCGCCACGTTTTTTTAAGTATTCTATAAAGCGATAACCGGCGGAGCCAGACTCGAGGAGGAAGGGGAGAGAAAGAAGGGATGGATATATATATATATATATATCCATATCCTACATATATATATATATATATATCGCGGTGTACACGAATCGTGCGGATCGCTCGACGATTTCTTTCGCGACCTCGTCACTCGGGACGCAATTACCGCGTGCGAGCGCTGCACGCGAAGTCAATCGCGCGCGCCGACCAGTTCCGCGGAATGTCTCGGATCGCAATTATCGAACGGCAGGCAGCCACGTAAAAATCGCGAGCAGATCCGAAGCCGCATATAGCGCCCGACGATTGAAATTAAATTCAATTAGAGAACGCCCCGCGGTTAGACGTTTATAGCCGCGATCCGATGATATAGCGCGAGCGAGAGCAAGAGGCGCGCCGTACCGCCGCGCGAAGACAATTTGTTTGGTCTTTGATATTCGAGCGAGCGCACGCGCTTATATAATTCGCGGGCTCCTTGTGGCGGTCGGCACGAGAGAGAGAGAGAGAGAGAGAGAGAGAGAGAGAGAGAGAGAGAGAGAGAGATTTTTGTCGTTTACAGCCGCGTCGGTGTTACTCGCGCGACCGTAACTCACGCTTTATTATACATTTTCGAGCGGTGCGCGAATGCACGCGCTTATCCTTTCGACATTTAAATGCCGTGCGCGCATACAATTAGTTACTCCAGTTGCAGAATTTACAAGCGATCGCGCGCGTAGCGCCGCGGCGACGCCGTGCGGTTTCCTGCTACGTTTGACATTTCGAGTTCCTCCTTCGTTTCGCCTGCCGCGCGATGCATCACGGCGTATCATCGCGGCGATTACGACACACCATTGAGATTCGTCGGGCTGATTGACGGAGTCGATCGGTCGATTTCGAATTGACCTCACTCGCTACGAAACATCAACTCGAGAATAGCGCGCCGAGCGCTCGGGGAAGAATAATCGCGAGACGAACGCGTTCCCGTCGAGGAAAATTTCTGGCCTTGAGATCAGCCCCGGGGGGGGAGGGCGGGGGAGGGGGAGGATAATAAGTCGCGTGTCTTCGATCGACAACCGCACGCACCATTTATTTGGTCAATGAGATAATCCGCGAACGGGCCACGACGTATCGATCGGTACCCCCGTGTACCTGTAAATCAATTCTAAATTAACTTTCATCCGGAGATTAATATCGCCGATGCGGACAAACGCGCGTTCTTTCGCTCTTTCGCTCTTTTTCTCTCCCTGCCCCACTTCTCTCTCTCTCTCTCTCTCTCTCTCTCTCTCACTCTCTCGTGCATCCCAGTGCGGCGAGCGCGACGGCTGAAAAAGCGATTTGCAGTATGACAACTCGATCGTATCGGTCCGCTGGATTTCTCCGAGCACACACACGTATCTCGCCCCGCGCACGTCCGCCATAACCCGCAAGAAAAAGCTGTCGTCTCAGAGTATCGGCGCAATATCGTCGATCCCGACGAGGGGTGGACGGCGGCGACGGCGGCGGCAGTGGCCGGGATAGCAGAAGGGCGCGGACGGGACACGACGAAGCGAAAGACGATTTTATCTCGGCGTCGTAACTCATACCGGTTTTTCGGCTGGCGAGCAGGGTGGCGCGCGATTTCTTGCCAATCAGCGTGCCCCGGCAAGGGTGGGCCTCTTATTCGGAATCGATTAAAAGCGCAGATAAATAAACCATGCCGGCGGCGGTTTATTCTTCACATTACGTCCGCCGGCGGGCTTTCGCGCGCGCGCCGCTTTCCAGTTATTACCGACTCGAAACCGAGACCGCGGCTCGGTTGATCCCACGGTTACCTCCCGGTAACCGACGTGCCGACGTGTGCGTACATGTATCAATACCGTAACGAGGGTGCGCGTCGGCCGGCCTACCCACCCCCGGAGCGCTAAAAGGGACGTGGCGTGGCATT
Organism: Harpegnathos saltator; assembly: GCF_003227715.2. Taxonomy (NCBI): domain Eukaryota; kingdom Metazoa; phylum Arthropoda; class Insecta; order Hymenoptera; family Formicidae; genus Harpegnathos; species Harpegnathos saltator. Next base: position 1,747,617 of record NW_020230531.1, on the reverse strand, counting down.
TTTGCGGAAACAACGCGCGCGACTCCTCGGAATCGGCGAGAGCGGCTCGCTCGTTTTCGCTGCTCTCAGAATTGTCGCGAAAATTCTCACGCTCCGTTTCCTCTTCGGAGCCGCCGACTGTCGCAAGAACAATTGCGCAATAGCGAAGATCTGATGAAATCGAATTTCGACTCGCGCGTATCTCGCTGTCGAGACGACACACAGTGGGGCCAGATGACATTTTTTTGGTTGAAAATTCTCTAGAGACCTGAATTGCCAAGCGATCATCGAGACACCAATGGATGAGGTTGATTCTGAATAAATTCCAAAGAGATCTGTCCAGCCGAAATTTCGAAAACATTATCGCTTCAGGGTTCATGGGTTTAGAGTTTGTCTGAAAAGTTTATCGTTTAAAGTACAATGTCTTGTATTCGACCTCAATGGGTTTCGAATCTATGGATACTAAATGTGAGATCCCAGAACTTATAATCACCTTTTAGAAAACTCAGAATTTCAAAGCTCAGCTAAAAAGTTCTCGGATTGATAGATTCCTAGGTTGATGGGGGGGGCTTAAGACTCAAAATCCCTCGGTTTTGTGCTCAACGGGTCTATATTTGATGTTTTTGTATTTCGGGCATATGAGTTTTGGGTTAATGGGTTTCTGCTTCAAGTTCGATAAATCTCGAGGTGTCTGTTGATTGGTTTCAATCCGCTGAATATACGCTATCAGATAGAAATAAGTATCGAATAATGAGTATTTCACAAGTTTCTCGCGTTTAACGATCATTTTTCCTCTCTTGGGGCTAATAATTCGAGACAAAAATTTTTTCTTAATTTTGACAAGACAGATCTCTTTGGAATTTATTCAGGATCAACCTCATCCATTGGTGTCGACGATCGATTGGAAATTCAGGTCTCTAGAGAATTTTGTACCAAAGAATGTCATCTGGCCCCGACTGTGCGACGAGTCGAAAGGGCCGCCCTTTTCTCGCTTTAATCTTGACTCCGAGCGGCAGTTTCATCGGCTATTCTCGGTGGAATGAGTACGAATAAAAATCCCACTTCACACAGCGATTTATTATTATTATTATTTCGAGAATACCGCGTGTGTGCTGCAACGGGGCAAATTAGCTGTACGGCGCTGGCACAAACGCACGCACGCACGCACGCACGCACGCACACACACGCGCGCGCATGCGGATAGATTTAATCGCCGAGGATCGACGCGGGATGGTTACATAATTGCCGGCATCCCGCGGCCGCATTGAACTCACGCGCGTCAATTCGTCGACAATTTATATTTTTGCCGAGACGAGAACTCTCTCACTCTCTCTCTCTCTTTCCCCGTGAAGTCGTCCAAACACGCGAACCTCATTGCGGCTCGCGGAAGCTACGACTGCCTCTCCGCGCCGGCAATCGATTTCAGATTGAATTTAATCGAAGGCACAAACAGCGACGCCGATTCCTCCAACTCGTTCTTCTCGTCTCCGACCGCCGTCGAAGACCGCCGAGGCAGCCTCGACGTTCGTTCGTAAACACGCGAGAGTGAGCGGAGCGGGCGCAGGTTGTAAAATTGCACTCTTTACATGTGCCGTTGAACGCGTTTCCGCGGCTTAATGTCACCGCGACCACGCCGTTCAGCGTTAAGTCGTTTCGCCATTCGCTTTTCGCGCGCGTAAATTCGTCGCTTTATTCGCGTCGCGGCTAAATTCGCGAGCCGACACCTGCTCGCGGCGCGGCGCGGCGCGGCGGACCGAATTTTATTTCCGTGTTCCGAGGGACGTTAATGAACCGTTTTACCGACTCGCTCTATGGGAAAGCGAACGCCGGTTAAATAAACTTGTAGGCGGACACGCCGAGCGTGCATAGCGGTTCTATAGGCTGAATACTAAAGCGGACACACACGCGGGACATTATAGTAAGTCACCGCTTTCGATTCTCTCGTTGGCGAGGCGTCGCTGGGAAACGAAAGAGAGGAAAAAAGCCCAGAGTCGGTGGATATCGACCAATTAGCGTGCAATCTCGGCCGGACTGCGAGATATCGGCACGAGGCGGGGCTGCCTGAGCGAGTGATCGTCGGACGTCGGAATAAATTCGCCGCTTTCGCAAAAATATATGCATGGGAAAAATACACGTGTTAGCGTATATTTCGCACGTTTTATGCGCGTCGATCGGCGCATAATGTCGCGTTGTTGAGACTCGCCGAAGTCCTCGCGACTAAACGTGCGCAGCAGCGTTTACCACGACGCGGCGAGGCACGCTAGGCGCATGTTCTCCGAATCGTGTTTTAGTTGACACTTTGTACATTTGATACGCGCTAAATTACACTCACGGGCGGCATGCGCTCGAGAGCTCCGCTCGTGAATACATATTCCGTCCGCGATATCCGCCGGCGATGTGCGGACAAATCAAGAAGATCCCACGAGAATGTAAAGACCCTAATGGCCGATAGAGCCCCGCGGCGATAAAAAGCGACTTGAGCGCGCCGGTCCGTAAGAGCCGAGAGAGAGAGGGAGAGAGACAGAGAGAGAGAGAGAGAGAGAGAGAGAGAGAGAGAGAGAGAGAGAAGTCTTAGCGCGCGGAAAATCGATACGCGATTGCCGGCCGGTGTTCCGAGGTGCGGCGGACAACGTGTTATGTCCTGACATCATAATGCGCGAGTGATAAAACGAGAGAGGATCGAACGGCGATCCTCGGTGCGCGCCGTCGTCGTCATCATCGTCGTCGACGTCGTACATTGAGACGCGCAGAGACCCCGAACGCGATTATCGTTCCTACGACAACGTGCGATTACGTGCCGATCGAGACATGCGTTTTGCCTGTCATTTGCGGATATTAATACGCTTGTTCGGCGCGCTCGGCTCGCACAAATTGCCGTCGCAGAAATTGCAATTTGCCAGGCGCTCTCGCTCATGCGCTCGCGAGCGCAGCGCCGCGTATCCGCGCGCAACGAGCGCAACGATCGGGACGCGAGACTTTGAACGATCGCGCTTCTTGCGGCGTACACGCGTAATGTGATCTAGAATGCGCAAGAGCGGCCGCTAAACGGTAGCCTAAGCGCGATTTCGTAATTGTGCCGATAATAATAGTGATGCGGGCGAGCGGCTACATTAACAATAAAGCGATCGCGGATCGGCAGCCTCGATATCTACGCGCGAGCGCGCGCGAGCGGTGCTTGATGAATAATTATACGTTTATGTACGTATTATATTGATGCGCTCGTGTAGGATGATCTCCCTCCCTCTCTCACTCACTCACTCTCTTACGGATGAAGCCTTCACGGCAATGACGTGTTACGACTAACGACTCGATCGCGCCTTCTTGTAAATTATATTACGTGTGACGTAACCCGGACCGGGCGCGCGGGATAGCGTCTATTAGTTTCCAGATCTTATCTATTAATTTATCGGATACATCGCCGCGCGCGTAATCATCCCAACAACAGTCGCGTTAGAATAAACGGACGGCGGGAGAGAGAGAGAGAGAGTCGTTAGATAATAGCTGACGCTCCAGCGCGGCGGCTACCTACACATTTCCCAAAATAGACGTTTATGACGCTAATTACATGCGGGATCTCGTATTTCGCGTCTACGCGTTTGGACGATGCTAATTAAAGTTTCATCTAAATAAAGGTGCAGTCCCCCCTATCCTCTCTCTCTCTCTCTCCCTCTCTCCCCCTCTCTCTCTCTCTCTCTCTCTCTCTCTCTCTCTCTCTCTCTCTCTCGATTCTCCCGCTCGTCTCCGTTTTCTCCATCGCCGCGGTCGAGCCGTTGCTCTCGGCGAACGATAAATAAGCTTGTAGCTCGAAAGTAAATTGTTTGGGGCTTAACTCCCGTGGCCGGGACACCGAAGCGCGACGTCTGATAATTTCTTCTTAATTAAGGTACCGATCGTTCGATCGCTCGCCCCGCTCCTATAATAATAAGCCGAGCGTAATTAATTATCGCCGGGACCTCTCGCGCCGTTTATATTCCGAGGTAATTGGCGACGATATGAAGTTACGATATTCGTACCGATATTTAGCCAGCTCCGGCGAAATGTGATAAGCACCTATATCGTACTTGTGAAAAAGGAAGGAGAGAGAGAGAGAGAGAGAGAGAGAGAGAGAGAGAGAGAGAGAGAGAGAGAGAGAGAGAAAAGGGAGGAGACGCTCTCTCGCAGTACCTCTCATTTCGCTGCGTTGATAATATTATTGAGCGCGTAATTAATGGCTGTCTTGTTAGTATTTTACGACTCACGCGAGTATCGTTCACTTATTATTCCTTCATTTTTTTGTTTCTTCGTTCCCTCTGCCCCTTCCCCTACCACTCGCCGTCCACCAATCCACAACGATAAGCCTTATTCATTCACGCAGCGTTTGTGGCCGTTTTATTTAACGCACTTCTTCATTCGAGTGCATTCAACTTGTAATTTCACGAATATAAGTGTCTTACAAATTTAGTACGATATTACAAGTGTAATTACAAGACGAGTAACGTATGACACGCGTATATACGGTACGAGAGAGAGGCTGCCTCGCTCGGCTGTCGATTTACGATTCGTATCATCTCCTCGCGATCGCCTTTTTCGACGCGCGCGCGTGACCTCGTGGCTTGATAACGTCATGAAAAAGTGAGCGGTGCGCCCGCTCGAGCATCTTTTATTGAATTCGCGGAACCGCTCGTCTTCCTCGTTCAAGCTTTATAAATGAGCCTCCGAGCCGCGAAGTTCGTAAAACGCGGCCATTATGAAGGTTCCGGCCGGAGTCTTCGGGGAATTTCGCGGGAACGGGCAAATTTTATTAATGTTAATTTCAGCTAAGTGCTATACGCTTATCTGGGACGTATTACGCTGAATTATACGGACTCGCGTCCTTTTTAATCGAGTTACGGGGCGACCCGTGATGGATGCAATTATAATTTATTTCCCGCCTTCCTTTTTTTTTCCCCTTTCTTTCCGCCTCTTTCTCTTCTTTTTTCTCGTCTACGAGCGTAACTTTTATAACGGTCCGCCTGGCACTTACGATAGATTACCGTAATATCGCGGAAGGGTCGGGGATCTCGTATTTCCAGCCCCGGGGGTAGATTCGCGTTAGTAATTTTTCCTGATGCACTGAAAATGTGTTGCTCCGCGGAGTTATTTACTTGGAAATATTTATCGTACAGGACGAGACACTTCGGACGAGCGGCCAGTTCTTTTTTTCTTTTTTTTTTTCCTTTTTCTTCTTTTTTCCAAGGCTACATTCTGAAACATGTCGCCAATCTTCGCGACGCCGCGCGACTTGAAGCTCCAATTCGTTTTACTTTCTTCGAGCTCGGGATATATTTCACGGTGTTGTATACGCTTCTCGTGTTGAGGATCTAAGAACTCTAATAATTACGGCAGAAAATATCTGGAATTTATTATTTGCGGCCACGCCGAGCCTCAAATTACGTTCTAAATACATAACACTCTCTGACGGAGCAAGATGAACAACCCGTTGGGAACGAAAATAATTCAACGATGCGCCGCTGCGCCGTCTCCTCTTTTTCTGTCTCTCTCTCTCTCTCTCTCTCTCTCTCTTTCTCTCTCTCCGAGGAAAAGGAAAATCGCCGCAACAAAAAGCGGCGCGTTTCGCCGTTCGCAAAACCGACGGTTAAATCTCCAACTCACGAAATATCCGCGGTCGACGTGCGACGGAGGAGGGGGTTTGGGGGGGGTGAGGGAGAGGTAGGAAAGGAGAAGAAGGACGCGATAAATTCCAGATACGAAAATTAATGCCGCGCGGAACGATATTCCGGTGTGCGCGACGGCGATGCAGTTCGCCGCGAATACGCACTGCATACTGAACGGAACATTATCCGACATTATAAATGAGAATCGTAAAACATTATGGCACATCCACTACCTCCGTTTTTCTCCTTCTTCTGTTTCTCGGTCCCCGTCGTTTCGTTTTCCCTCCCTCCCCTCCGCCGCTGCCGCGCGACTCGCGTTCGCCGCTCGAGATAAAATTACAACGACGTTCGCGCGCGCGCGCGCGCACGTCTCTCCCCCTCTCGCCCCCTCCAGTCCCCTCTCTCTCTCTCTCACACACACACACACACACACACACACACACACACACACACACACACCCTCACTCTTTCTTTCTCGACCGTCGACTTCTGAATTATCGCCCCTCGTTTGCGCTTTTCACGACGTATCTCCGACCTTTTGTTCACCGCTCGATGGAAAACGAGCGCAGCATCCTCTCGCTTCCACGGAACGAGGTCGAGCGGATGTTAATTATCGGATAGCGCTATCTGTTCGGTGATTTATGAGGATTACTTCCACCGCGCGAACCGCCGCGCCGATATTTGTGCCCCCTTGCCCCCCGGCCGCTGCTACCGCCACTGCCGCAGCCGCGCCAAATGCTGTGCAGTAGTATTTAACAATTATATCCATTTGTCGAATTCTCTGTATATCGGCCGCGTGTTAAACCTCCAATTACGCGACGCGCTCGTAACGTTTCCGCTTTTACTGCGTAACGCCGTAAAAGCGGGCCCTGAAACGCTGATCGGCTTCAATTACGTGCGAGTTCTCTTATCGAGCAGCAGTAATTGTTAATTGATTAATCTATTAGGAGATCCCGAGGAGATGCCGCGGCGCGTTGCTTTTATTGCGGTAATGAAGCGGTAATCAAAGAAATGGCGCGTTACGGGGGAAGAGAGAGAGAGAGAGAGAGAGAGAGAGAGAAAGAGACGGATAGCAAAGCGGGTGAAGTAATTATCCGCGATTATTCGATAATTGAACGTCCGATTAATCATTGCTTATTAATTTAATTATGGTGAGGGGAAATTACGATCGCAACACACGCGGGCCGGGCCCGCAAGCGGTGCGCCCGCGTGCGCGCTATCTTTTATTCATCCGCTTTCGTATCAATCGTGTTTATCGATTGCGCGCATTAATTTATCACACTGTCACGTGTATTTTTATCGATGCCGCCCGCAATAAAGTATAGTGGCAGCGTGATCATTTAGGTCAGCCGCTCATTAACGGAGCGATAATCATCGTTAGATAATTAAGCGAGCACGTGCGGCGTGCGCGCGCGCGCGCGCGCGTTTCCTTTCATTCTCGCCGCACGCGTAAACGTGGAATTACGGTTTCACGCGTGCGACTTCCTGACCGCCGCGAGACGAATTAGCGCGCGGCGCATTTACCCGGCCCGGCAGATTATAATTAACGACCATCGACTGCGATGCGTCGCGCCGAGATCGTACGGAGCGCACTTTTTTTTCGCATCCTCGCCCTTTCGCGGTATATCCTTGCGGCTCCGTGACGCTCGACGCGACACTGCGCGGCGTCGGCGCCCACGTACCGCGCCCTGGCGATTGACTCTTGAAATGTGTTACAGCTCATCGAGCTCGTCTCTCCTGATACGATTATCTTCGATCTCGTCATCTTTCCCGTCGTCCGCCACGCGTCACATCACGGAATGCATAATAAGGCGCGTAGCCGGAGCACGGAGGATCCGTGCGGTCGTGTTAATCGTGAAGCCAGTAATTAAATACTCGGGGACAAATTCTCCCACGCGCGTCGCAGTCAAGCCGGAGAGCATTTCTCGCAGAAACGGGGTGTGAGCGCGTGATTACGGCCGGAGAGAGCTGATAATTAATCGGTTAATTAATTATCGAGAGGTGTGCGGCGATTTGGACGTCTTCGCTCGCTCGCATGTTTCAGCGAGCTGTTTCTTCGTGATTACTTACCAAAGAGAATCGTGTACGCACATTATTAATATTATACATTGTTCTACACTGTCTAATTGTCTAACTGTCTAATATAATGTTCCAGTATTGTAACAATTGACGTTCCGGTGACATGCATTCTTAATCCGCGCTAAGACGCACGACTCGCGGTACTGAAATACATGACGCGATCCGCATCGCGAAGCGAAGAAGCAACATGGAAAGGGAGTTTTTTCCTCGGCATTGTTTCAGCGGCATCATCGGAAATGTGAATTAGCGTCGTTAGAAAAACTGTCAATTTCTCTCAGGTACTTCGATCGAGGATCGATGCGAAAGTCACTGCGCATCGTTTTGCAAGCGATAATGCTCGGCAATAACTAGCAACGGGTAACAACAATGTATTTCGCTCTTCGTAACAGCTTACGCTCGCCTAACAGTTGTTATTCTTCGGCACGTGCAATTTAGGTATTCGGTTGAATTAATTGCGTGTCGTCGCATCTCGTTTCGCAGCGGTGCGCTCCAACGGCGAGCGCACCGAGAATGCTCTTTGTAAACGACTGCAGAGACGCGGAGAGACGCCTTTCATTACGTCCGACAGTTGCTTGAGCTCAATAATGGCGATATTAATGCGGGAACAGCGGCGCCGATCGTAAATTAGATATTCGCATTGACGTCGGCCAGCGTTCATTGTCGATCCATATTCCCGCTTTGACGCGGGACTTTTAATAGTGACAGAGTTTAATAACGCGGCTCCGTAAAAGTTTATCATCTCCGCGCGCGCGCGCGCGGGGGTGCGGCTAGGCGTGGGGGTGAAAAACGCGCGCGAAAGGTCGCGTGTAAAACTTTAATGTCGCGGAAGGAGCTTTCGAATCGATTCTGAAAAATAGCGTCCTCGCGATGGCGCAAATCGATAGCTTATCGCGTTCGCGCGCGCGCGCGCGCGCGCGTGCGCAACGTGTTGTTCAACAATCGCTGGAGCATTATCAGAAATGCACGCTGCGATAAGTACGAATAATAAGGTCCATCTGCTAGATGCCGACTGGATATAATTGGAGTGCTGCATAATGCGCATTATTTGTTTGTACTTGCCGCGGGAAATTTCGCGGTGATTCTCGCGGCGTAACGACCGCGAGAATTCCTGACGTTTGATTTAACCTTGCCGTAACGAGCGCAAATGACAATGTGCCCGCTGTTTCGTTCAATTATATGCGGCTCGCTGTTTAGCGGACGTTATTGCTCGTACTTGCCGTAACAAATTAGCTACCGCTTATTACCGGAAAGAGAGACGTGCGAGCGCGCGCGGCAATCCACGAGAGAGCCGGCGCGCAATCAGCGAGCCGCGGCGCGTTCCCTGGGAATGCGTTAGTCCGCGAACAACAATCGTTCGCCGAACGTACGTACGTATACGCGCGTTTAATTATCCGCAGTTGACAGGTACGTAGACGACGTATAACGCGCGACATGCTCCCGCGTGATTGTCTCGAGAGCCAATTTGTGAGGCTCGAGGCCGAGAGCAGTCCCGCTGTCACAATTAAAGTCGTAAAATCGCGGACTAATAGCCTTGTTACGTTAATTCAGTGTAATGTCGCGCGGTAACGATAAACGCATACGGTATATATACCGTGCCCGTGCCTGTGCGCGCGCGCGCGCATGCGGGGGAACGTCGCGGGGCCGGCATAAATTTAATTTAACGACGTCGAGGTCGGCGCGTCGCATCGCGCGCGTCGCGTCGCCTCGCTTCGCTTCGCTTCGCCTCGCCTCGCCTCGCCTCGCCTCGCCTCGCGTCGCGTTGCAAAAGGGAGATAGAGAGGAAGACGGGTTGTGCGTTAGAATACAGCTCTGCGTGTGCAGTTGATTGGGCCTCAGAGAAGTCGGTGAACGTGTAGCGACACGATGATTTACCTCTCTCGGAATAAAACTGCCGGTTCGCGAGCTCGCGTATTCGCGGCAGAAATTCGGTAAAAATAGCCGCGACGAAGGTCGGTTCGAGATCCGTCCGTAAAATTCGAGGAGCTCATTTTATTTTGATGCGTGCATGTGTGTGTACACACAATGTATCAGCTCGCGAACAATTGTATTCATATATATGTATAATTATGAATGCAAAAAGAAATGTATGTAGAATATTGAATTTCAAACATAACATGTCGAAAATGAAATGCAATATCGAAGTCCAACTTTTTAAATTATATTATTATTTCGAGAATGACTCATATTTTGATTTAAAAAACTTTACTTTGGATGGAGGCGTGAAAGTGAAGGTTAAATTTATTTTCTTTTAACGGGACTCCAATTTTTAAATATCTATGTTACAGTTCTTTGAATTCAGCGACACAACCCTAATAATTGAAGATATGATGAAGAAAAAAGACTCCGTACTATTATCAGCCCATATCTTTTCGATGATATCGTAAACAGACGAATTTTTTTAAATTTTTTTATTGAGCAACTACATCTTGAGACGGGGCACCGTCTCAGCTTTTAGTTTAACCGTCAGATAACGCAAGAATGTTTTTTCCTGACTGATGGTTAAATCGATAGCCAGATCACTTGATCTGATCTACCCAGATTATTATTTGCGGGATAAAGTTCAAGAAATTGTTCATGTTAATCCTCCAACTACCAGGGAAAATATGATGCAACGAATATGCAAAACAAGCCGAATAATCTCAAGAGGTGAATTACAATGAGTGCCTAATAATTTTCAACGAAGAAGATTACAGACTTGCAAAGATGCCAGACAATATTTTGAACATTTTTAGATCAATGGAATTTTTCTTTTCAAAGAGAAAAAGAATTTGTTTGACTTTGATCCTATTTTTTGCTTCCTATTATCTTCATTTGACTTCCTATTATCTTGCATGTATAATCATTGAATTCATCATAAAAAAAGGGCTATATAAACGTAGATATTTAAAAGATTAGAGTTTCATGTAAAATGTCAAATGAATTTGATTCCGCCCAGAGCTAAATTCTCTTCATCAAAATGTGTCCTCCTCGAGGCGTTACAACTTAAAAAAAGTCAGCCCTTGATATCTCATTTAATTTTTGAGATACTACGTTTGAAATGCAACATCTTGTATATATCGGTTTGCAATATCCAGATACGCAGTTACGCATACTTTATATTCTTTTCTGTATGACTTGATATATTCAGGAGCGTGCAAAGAACAAGGAAGATCCGTTGACGAATAAAAGTCACGACGATTTCATTACATCTGATTAATCTTGTTCAATTATCAATAATTGTAACCGACATCTTTGTCGAGTCGAGATCATTGTTCATAGATAAACGAGGATGATGTTTGCATCTGATGTAATAACTCTTTAGATTTTGCTTCATCGCGTGTTCGGCGTGTTAAAATTTTTGCGTCGCAAGCGCGCGTCTAATTATGGATTTTTCACAGAAAGGTTATAGTATTAATCATCTGACTTTTTCCCGACATAATGGCCCATGCGATTATACGCGATATAATAATCCATTATATAAAACTGTTTCGTGTAAAGCTCCCGGTAACGTGTACTAGCTGATTCGTTTGGCGTGGTAATTACAGCCACCGCGTGTAGCAGTTTATTTTCCCTTTTGGGATGATCTAATCAAGGGAGAGAGAGGACTAGAGGAAGGGGGAAGGGAGAGAGAGAGAGAGAGAGAGAGAGAGAGAGAGAGAGAGAGAGAGAGAGAGAGAGAGAGAGAGAGAGAGAGAGAGAGAGAGAGAGAGATGGACTCTCCTTCTCTCCCGTGGTACGTTCATCCGGGCACCGACACGGATGGGAACGGGGTAAAAGCTATCGTATTAAAGTCGTTTCTGTCGCAGTACGGCGTCTCATTTTGCGTCCGAGAAAAAGGATTAAATCGCGGTTTCCGCCGGTCGCCGGTGTGATTACCTCGCGTGTGCAATGGGCGGCGTGTGACGAGAAATAATGCCGCGGAAAGCGGCGGCGCGTTAGCCTCGTACGCCTCGTACACCTCGCCGGCGAGGATTATTTAGGTAGTGATGCAAACACCTTGCGTACACTTGGCGTACGTACGACTGTATGCCGCGACGCAACCGCAATTGCGAGGCGAGAGAGGCGATGCGCCCCGGCGGACGGAAATAAAGGAATCGAGTTTTCCTACACGATACTTTATTCGCGCTGCACCGTCCCGTAAAGAACCCGAGCGTCTCATAAACTGGAGAACACAACGGGAGAGACTGTTGGACTTTTCAGCAGTACGAGAGACCGATGCTGTTCAGCGAAGATGATAATTTCCTTTCTCGGCACTTCTTTCCGTCACGCGTCGAGTCCGAACAGGGAAGAACAACAAATCAATCACCGCCCCCCTCCCCCATCTGAAGTCGAAGGATTTCGCCTTCAAAACTCTCTCTTCTCCATTTATATTCCCCCGTTCAGAATCTGTTTTCCGAACAAGTCGCTTGTTGCCTGCTATTGTCGCCATTGCTCTCCTCCTTCAAGGGGAAAGAACTCATCATCGCGCGATTCATTGATTATAATTCTCCCTCCGGCCAGGGTGGGTCACATTTCTGCGGTGGGTCCGCGACGCGACACACGCGCGCGTCGCGCGTCGTCTCGCATGTTCTCGCCGGTGTCGCGGTGGGCGAGTGGGCGCGATTAGCCGGTAAGGTGATCACCGCTGATGAACGCCTCTCCGGCGGGGGAATGAATAATAGACCAGTCGGAGAAAACACGTTCTGATTGAGTTAACCGGCGGCATACGTCATTACAGCGGCGCGGCGACTCGTCGGCTCTCGACGCCAAGGCCAACCGCCGCGCCGCGGTGTAATCTCGACGCCGTATTCAGGTCGTTCTTAATTAACCTGCCGGCTACTCTCAGCTGAGGTATGACAAATCCGTGCGTCGCTCGCGTTTCCTCGCCGTCAGAGCTGTCCGTGTAGCGGAGCTCGCCGATCCGCCGCGATCGGTCTTTTCGCCTCTGCTACCTCGAGCTGTCTCTCGCCGACGTTGCTTTGTTCCGCCTCCGTCTCCGAGAAGACGCGCTCGTCGTTGTTGCGACACGACACGTGGAGACGAAACGGAACTCGTCAATTAGCGGCGAATACGCGCAGTCACGGTGCGACCGGCACGAAAATACCTGGCAATTGCGGGTCTAACTCTAACGAGTGTAGAGGCATTTATTTCTAGTGGCTCGACGAGTGTTTGCTTATTAATATTAATCCTCTCGGGAGGGCAAGAAGAGATGACGATTCAAAAATTTCGTACAAACCACACATACACACACACACACACACACACACACTTGTTGCTTATCATCACGCCGCGCCGAGACTGGAATTTAGAGCGGAGCGAAATTTTTGTCACGCTCTACGCTTTATGCGCGAGCGATTCCTCGCGTTGCAGCGATCCAAGCACAGGCGCCACATGCGCGCGCTTCGTCATTTATCGTTTCCGTCATTAGCGATTAGCTACCGATCTTCCTCGTTGTCGGCGGCGGGGAGGAACGGGGGCGAATTGAGCGGCGGAGGCAGGCAAGGGGAGCGCGACGATTAACATTTTGCGCGGCGCGCTTTATGCCCGCCACTTATATATATCAAGCGGCATTATCTTATTTACGGTACGCCGTAATGGCACTGTGTTTGCGGCCGTAAATTGCCGCGGAACGTCTCTCGAGCTGACACGTAACAACGGCGTGTAGCCCCTCACGGCCATTACGGGCATCGGCCTGCGGCCTTCCACAACTTGGACGCATTTTAACTCCGCACGGAGCATCGCGCATCGATCATGAGATTCATGAGCGTCGTCAGCTGGAGCCGTTGACTCCTTCCTCTCGTTCCTTCCCCCCTCCACCCCCCCCTCCCCTCCAACCCACCTCCCGCCTGATCTCTCTCTCGCCTCTCCTCTCGCCGCGGCTCGCGTCTTTCGCTCGTGCTCGCGCTCGCGCGAATCGATATTCGCCAATTACGGCGATCCGCTCGACGAAAGCAGGCGGAGGCGAAGCAGATCCTCTTGTTATTGCTTCGTTCGGAGCGAAATATTTATTAGAGCGGATCGCGCGTGGAATGTATAAACACACCGTTGCAAATCCACTTTGTACTTACCGGAATTCACCGGAACACCGCGTATACTCTCTCTCTCTCTCTCTCTCTCTCTCAGAATCGGCCACGCGTGCTCTGCTACAAATATCTGAAACAATAAATGTAGCATCGCCGATTAGATACGAGTGTATGATTAATAGCTTGATGAGGAAGATACGCGTGGATATACGAGAGTGTTAATATTTAACGATCGTTGTAACTTGAGAATTTTTACTTGGGCAATCATGTCCCAGTTTCTCTCTCTTGCTCTCTCTGCGCTCTCTCTGCGCTCTCTCTCTCTCTCTCTCTCTGTAACAATCAGATAACACGTCTCTCTTTCATAAGCGGATAGCAAGGTGTTTTATCAAAGACGCGAGCGAGTGCGATATCCGCCGCAGATGCGACTCACTTTCAATCTACCGCATTCCATCGTCGTTTTAGCGAAGCCTCATTCGTCTACGATTAATATCCGCAACGGAGCCGTCGATTGCGTTTCGAGAGACTTTCAAGAAGACTCTCAAGGTTCGCCGACTCGCCGAGACTTTTACCGCAGGCGCTACTGAATTTCCCAGGAGTTTCCAGACTATTTGAGATTCGAGAACCTCGAAGTGATTGGACGCTGGCTCGTTAGTCCATCACACCAGCCGCGATACGATCGAGCGAGAAATAACGAACGGCGCGTGTTCTTGTTTCAGGTTGCGACACGACCTTGGAGCCCGGATCAGGGCAAGACGCGGGAGATGACCAAGCTCTGCAACCATAAGAGGAAACTTCTGCTGCCGGCTGCGGCCGCCAGTCCTGTTGCGTCCTGTACACCGGCGGTCTCATCGTCGACTTTATCTTCTGGCCCGACTACGGCCCCGATTCACGCGAACGCCGACTCGCCCACGTCGTCGGAGAAAACCAGAAAAGGTAAGGAACGCCACCGCGAGGAACACCAAACGTTCCGATTACTCGTGCGGCCGATTGAACGGCCGAGAAATCGCGACCGGGAGATTACGTTAATTTAATTCGGATATCGTAGCCGGCGCACAGTGGGGCCAGATGACATTTTTTGGTTGAAAATTCTCTAGAGACCTGAATTTCCAACCGATCATCGAGACACCAATGGATGAGGTTGATCCTGAATAAATTCCGAAGAGATCTGTCTTGCCAAAGTTAAAAAAGAAATTTTTTCCTCGAATTACTAGCTCCAAAAGAGGAAATATTGTCGTTAAACGCGAGAAACTTGTGAAATATTCATTATTCGACACTTATTTCTATGTAATAGCGCATTCAGCGGATTGAAACTATGAGACCAATCAACAGACACCTCGAGATTTATCGAACTTGAAGCAGAAACCCATTAACCCAAAACTCATATGCCCAAAATACAAAAACATCAAATATAGACCCGTTAAGCACAAAGCCGAGAGGTTTGAATCCTTAATTCTTTCTTAATGTGGGCTGAAATGATGAGCTTTGAAATTCTGAGTTTTCTAGAAGGTGATTATAAGTTCTGGGGTCTCGCATTTAGTATCCATAGGCTCGGACCCAAGACACTGTGCTTCAAACGATAAACTTTTCAGACAAATCCTAAACCCATGAAACCCATGAACCGATAATGTTTTCCAAATTTCGGCTAGATCTCTTTGGAATTTATTCAGGATCAACCTCATCCATTGGTCGGCCGATGATCGCTTGGCAATTCAGGTCTCTAGAGAATTTTCAACCAAAAAATGTCATCTGGCCGCCACTGTGTGGCGGCTCGCAAGACCAAAGATGCTGATTGAGTCGAATAAAGAATTTTAAGGTGTAGCAGAGGTGTTTCGCGGGTTCAAAAGAAATCTGAGAGACGAAGATTGCGTGCTTTCCTATAGAACGATATGCGGTGCGTTTGACTGAAAATCGATCGGATCGACGATCGATATCATTAACGGCCGAATTTTCTTTAGCCAGTCGGAAACGTTAAATCCCGTCGGAGAGGGATAAAACCGAGCGTTACGATGATCCAATGAAGCTCCTTCGGATTGGATAGGCGCTTACGCTGTTACTACGCCCAACTTCTCAATTTTCTCGCGCGTCAGACGACGAAGCGCCTTTCCGCGGAATCGATCAAAATCTTGAGATCCATCCCCCCGACGTCCGTTTCCATAATCCCGACGACTGCTCCGGCAGTCGTCAAACTCCAGCGCGCACCGCACATACGCACGTGAGCGCGCGCGAAACTTTCTTCATCGATCCGACGTATTAACAAAGTTTTCTGTCAAGTCGGACGTCGAACCGGCGCCATAATTGCCGAGACGTTTATTCACCGTCGCGCGGGAACACGTGCCAACTTTTATTGGAGGAAGACCAAAAGTTTTTCCACCCCGTCAAGTGAGCCGTGATCATTAGGGAAAAAAGTAGACGGTGGGAGAAGGACGACGAAATTGCGGCATTAGCGAAGTCGGTTCACCCACCATCGCCGTCGCCGCCGCCGCCGCCACCACCACCAACACCAACACCAACACCCACACCACCCTCTCCTCTTTAGGATCGTCCTTTCTTTGCCCGCTACGTTGGCATTAAAGCTCGGCGAGCGCGGCGAAGGGTGAGATGAGGGGGTGTCGGCGGGGTGGAATGATGTATCACCATAGCCGCCAAACTCTCCACCGAATTTCATTACCAAATCCCATAACCGACGTATCCCACCCCCGCCGCGTCTCTCCTTTCCTCGTCCTGTTCTTCCTCCTTTTTTCCCCCCTTACTTTCGCGCCGTTAATTAAGCGGCTGTTGCAGAACGCGGCGTACACGCTCGCAGCGCACCTCTACCTGTACTCCAAATTGCGTCGGCTAGAAATTATAATCCGCTTGTAGATTGAAAGCCAGCCGCGGCCGCGTTGGCGACCAACGGTTATTAAACTTTCACCCTGGGCATCGTAACTGCGCATTTTAATATTATTCGCGGCGCGGAGAGTTCGGACGCTTCCCTCCCCCCCGCTCTTTCTCTCTCTCTCTCTCTCTCTCTCTCTCTCTCTCTCTCTCTCTCTCTCTCTCTCTCTCTCTCTATCCTTCTCCCTCTCACGTTTTCACGGAATGTCGGGATTACTCGGACGTCATCGCGGTGACATATTTATAACGCGAACGTCGATGACGGAATTTTACGGTTTCGGTCTCCACCCCCGCGCAGATTTATATATCGGCCTGCCAGATAAAACGCTATTACGCGCAACGAAGAGAGAGGGAGAGAGAAGGAGAGAGAAAAAAAATATTACATCTACGTATCGCGAGGCCGGTAATTGAAATTTTAAAATCCTGTTCAGTTTACTCGCTTTTTAGCGAATAGAATTCGCACTCTTGACACCGTCGGGCAAAATAGCCTGGCAATCGTGATTTATCAATTGAACTTTCGGCAACTTTCTCTCTGTTCTTAATACGCGAGATTTTCCTCTCCCAAGACGCATGTCCGTTTGAGCGTTTCTACGTACAATACTGTTTCTTTCTAACGTATCACAGAGCGGTAACAACGACAACAATAACGACGACAATAACAACAACAGCCAAATAAATCGATTCGTTGCACGATCGATGCGAGGCGCCAGCCCTCGTAAACAGATTAGCGCGATGCGTTCCGTTGCGTGAACGCAGCCGCACGCATCGGGCCCACAGGGTGGCGGCGGCGGCGGCGGGCCGTTTCGCGTTTGCGTCTGGAAATCTGGGCTGGAGTTTAACTTGAGTTTATGGCTGGTGTGTAAGGTAGAGGATATACATGTCGGTGGCAGTGTTTTTATGGGACTTTATGGGGTCGTTTTAACATCGACGCACGCTCACGCCGCTTCGATTCCAATTCTCCGGTGATATAAAACGACACGCCGGATGGGGGTTGGTTGGTTTTTTTCTTTTTTTCCCTCGGCTCTTTCTTCTCTCTCCGCCGCGCCATCGGGGGGTTTGACGCGCGCTAGCGCTCTGCGCAAACACGCGCACCCCTATCTGCCCCTGCGCCCTCCTACGGCGGGGGCAGAGAACGGCAAGGGGGATTGCGAGTGGAGAGGTTCGAATGAATCTTTATCGCTGAACGCGAGCTCCAAGTTTTCATAACGCGCTCTCTCCCCCTCTGGGAGCCGATTTAATTTCCCCTTTTCCCGATTTTCAGTTTGACTTTGCCGGCTGAAGGGGAATGATGGTCTTCTCTTACGTACGATGGATTACATACCGCGCTGGGAGTAGAAATGATTAAACGCCTCTCTCTCTCTCCCCCCCCCTCTCCGTCCCTCATCACGGCTTTATCGGTCACGAGAGCGAAGTGGAAATCAGAATTATCCGAAACGCTAAAAGTTTAATTATAAGCGCCGGGTATCACGTTAATTCGTCCTGAGTCGGACGTTATTATGGCATATTTTTTCCTTGTATTTGTACGAAAGCTGAGCGAGAGAGAGAGAGAGAGAGAGAGAGAGCCACCCTTCCCCGTTGTACAGCCCACAGGGATTTATAAAATATACCGCACTTGCGCGAGGGTTGATTAGAGTAATTAGACGGATCCCGTCGCTTTGTGTAAACAGAGAGAGGTCCATGGAAAAAAATAAAAAACACGAGCCCGAAATAAGCTTGGCGGGTGTTGGCTGGTAAAGGCGCCGAGCTAATCTCTCTGCGCGACATCATATCCTCCGTAATGGACACGTGCTAATTTATCGGGAAGGCGAGATAGGTGCGATTTAATGAGAGCGACGACACGCGTTCCGCGATTATCGAGTCTGGGCGACAATAGGCGTATCCGAATCCGGGGTGCGGCTTACACGATGTTTTCTCATCGCTCTAAACAATTGCGCCCGTAAACAGTTTCCCCCCGGAGCTCAATCGATCACTTTTGTCCTACGTCGACGTCCTCGCAGCACGGCGGCGTCCCGGCGAGGAGGAGCGATTTTACGGGGCGACGAACTCCGATACGCCCCCTGTACAAGCTGCGCCGTCTGCGATTCCGCGCTGCAGGTGTCGGATTTTGAAAATTCCTTTGCCGATCTTGTTTGCACAAAGGCGCGCCGCGCTTCCGTTGCCACTCCCACGCCGTGAGGATATCGCGTCGCGTAAACAGATTAACCCTACTACATCCACCGACCGGCCGGTTAAGCCTATTCAGGGTCAGCGTTTCTTTCGCTGGAAGGTCTGTTTGCACAGGATGAGAGAAACGATCTTCCCGAGGAAGCTACTGTAGAAAGCAAAGTGTACCAAACATGAGATCCTGTTCATACATACAAAATGAAGAAGAAGAGGAGGAAGCGTTTCCGGCTCCTGAAATGTACGTGCAATTAATGAGATTACGTAATCGGATCGGGAGGAACGAATCTGTATGCAGAGCGACGGAAGCGTTGCGCAGTGAATGCGCGGACGGATAAAGGATCAATTCGAATTAGTCTGATTGCATCGGGAAAGAATGGATCACGGGAGACCCGATTTCCTGTCGGCCACGTTCGTCGCGGCGAGATCACGGCGATGGTCCGAGGTGGCCATATCCCCAGACCAATCGGCCGGCTCGTGTCTTCTTATCGCAGCGACGATCAATAAAGTCCCGGGAGGAGGAAAGAATCCGTTCTCCCTTCGCTGCCGACGACGACGACGACGTCGACGTCGACGTCGTCGTATCGCGACGCCCGTGCGGGGCTGATGGTGGAAGTGGTGAAGGTGGCGGCAGCGATGGTGGTGGTGGTGGTGGCGGCGGCGGCGGCGGCGGGTACAAGAGGAAGGGGCTGAAAGAAGCCAGGTTGCATAGCCGGTGGGGGTTGTGTGCGGGATGATGGTGGTGGTAGACACGGAGTTGATAAGGGTTAATTTCGTACGAGGAGCCACGGTCGCGCGCATGAGAAGCGAGCGAGCAGGGAGAAGAGAGAGAGAGAGAGAGAGAGAGAGAGAGAGAGAGCGAGAGCGAGAGGGGTGGTAAGCCTTGCGGTCCAACGACTATGTCCGGTTGTGATTCTTGCGCCTGCCCCGAGTGACGTTTGTTCCCTCGGCGGCGGGTCTTTATTGCTTTCTCTCTCTCTCTCTCTCTCTCTCTCTCTCTCTCTCTCTCTCTCTCTCTCTTCCCTCCCCCCTCCCCCCTCTCTATCTCTCTCCCCGACGTGTGCCCGTCTCACCCTCTCTTGCTCCGAGCCACCCTCGCCGACGGCATCCGCTTCCGTTGCTCGGTCGCGCAAGCGCATTTTGATTTCGCGTCGCTCAGTCCGCATCAACGCCTCGACGTAAACGTAACGCACGATCATCCCGGCGGATTTTCATGCTCGCATCGAAAGTCAGCCGCCGCCGAGGCCGTCGTCGCGGCGCGAACGGGAAGCCGCGGCGCTCGCCGACGCGTCTGACAGCCGTTGTCGAGGTAGTTGAAGCGCCGAGGATGCCAGCAACGTTTGCTGCCTGCCTTGCTGCTGCGTCAGTGAGATCGATGGAGAGTGGATCTATCCCGCGAGATCACGAATGTCACCACCTTTGTAGGTGCGTTCTCGAGCCTCCAGCTCGACGAGCGTAACGAGCGGTAACGATACTCTCCCGCTGCTGGGAATCATCGCCGTCTCGGATATCGCGCTCGGACTTATGTACAAGTTCGTTGCGAACCCTCCAGCATTCCAGGCCCTTCCTCTCGCGAACGTATGTCCTACGTTTGTTCGCAGAGTCACTCCCCGCGAGCGCTGTTAGCCTCTCTGCAGCCTTCGCAAATCATGTGGAGTCAGCCGGCACTACGGCTCAGATCCTTCCATCTGTATTCATCAGGCGCGCATACGTTGAGCGTGTCTATTCCGGCTTACCACGCCGGTTGCAGAGGGAAGATATATTTTCACGGGGGATGTGCGTTCGCGGGGAGGGGGACGCAAATAATCGCCGCGGAAGTTGCGCGCGCGGCTCCGTGTAAAATTCGACTCCATAAAATCAATCGGTCATTACGAGCGAGTCAACAACCGAGCATCCTGTACTTAACCGAATAACGCGGCGGCGCTTGAAAATAGCCGCAAACGGCGAAGTATATCTTCCAATTACCACGTCGCCCTCTTTCATCGGGTTTAACGACGAGAACGTTTATTGCTCGAGCCATTGACTGCAGACATTCCGCGGCGACGTGGCGCTCGGTGGAGGGGAGGAGACTTTACGCGTTCGCGCGAGAACCCCGGAAGCCACAAAATGGATCCAAAGATTTTACGCAAATCTTCGTCCCCTTGGAAATCGGGTTAAACTGCCGTCGTCAAGGGCGGACAAGTTGCCTCGCTGCCGCCGTAGATTCATTACTACGCTCACCCTCCTCTTTTGCTCGCGCTTCTCGTCGTTTTCATGCTTTTCCCTCTTCGCCGAGAATTATCTACTCGCTCTCCCCGTACCAATCGACGCGCACGGAGAATAATTATCCTCTGTAGGCTTACAGATAAAAGATCCCCTTGTCCCCCCCCTGTCGCCCCGCTGAAAACCTTATCCCTCCTCTTTTCTGACACGTCCTCTCGTAAATCACGGTAATTTGGAAGTGCCGATGGCCCTCGCGGCGGTTCTTTCGTGCTGAATACGCGCGAATGACAGCCTCTTTACGACACGTAATAAATCTATTTCGTCCTTTCATTACACACACACACACACACACACACACACACACACATACTGCAGTCTCTTTGGAAGGGTTTTCAAATAGTTCTCAGCTTTTTACTCGCCCTTATGTATCTCTTGTGCATTTGCGCTACACTTGTAGGTTTTACACAAGTTGTAATTTTAATTTTGCACTGTAATTCATTTCAACCTTCATTCCGATTCCGATTTCAAGATTCGATTGGCGTTTGCATCTGTTGTGTGAAAAAAATTGAAGTTTGTTGGAATTTTTGAAAGATTTAACTGTCTTTTACGCATGACAAAAAATGTTTGGTATTAATGATATAAACGGAGCTTTTTGTAAAACTACCTTTATCCTTATACGAGAAAGAAATTGAAATTTTTTGAGAAAGGTTTTCGGAAAAAGTTTAGCTATCTTTTGCGTGTAACGAAAGATATTTGGCGTCAATTAAGCGTAAAAACTTGTAAAACTATGTCCCTTTGTTTTCTAACGCGATGTTACTTGACTCACTATCGACGATATTTCCACTTCGTAAAAGATACAGACCGGAATGATAATACACGAGGACGGAGGGGGAGGCCGACGTTTTAAACAGTGGAGAGTTAAAGCACGGAAATGTCGGGCTAAATACGATTTAACCTTGCGGCGGGATTTCAAATGGAACACTTGCTTCATTAAGGAGCTTGGGAACGTCGCCTGAATAATAAGCGAGAAAGCCGGCACCGGGGTTAGAGCGAATAAGTCGTATTTTAATTTCTACAGCGCCGGGGACTTATCGTCTTCCACAATTGCGCTCTGAACGGGAAAAGCCTTTGTCGATTCAATTTCAAGTAGATGCCGGTGGATCGAAGATAATTGGATTCCGGCCCTGGTTTATTAAGAGATACTTTATTGGCGTGCGCAGATGGTCACAGCAAGAAGAAGAAGAGGAAACTAGGAGGCATAGGCGGCATTTATTCCGGCGTCTCGGTTTCGCAACTTCTGGCACAACGGGAGAGAGCTATTGCCGCGGTCGCGGCATCTGGAGTTCAAGGTTCACCGGTGCCTAATGGATCGCAGGTAATTGAGTCGCAGCTTTAATTGAATCGCAAATTATTCGACTCCTTTTCGGACACAGATTTACGTTTTCGCCACATAGTAGCGAGCGAGTTTTGCAGCGATAGCAACACGTAGTGTCGCTGCTACTTTAAATAAATCACCGCTGAGTAAGCATATTACTGTATATAGCATTAGCATTACGTAATATAAATATATATGTAACTAATAATATACACATGCGAAAAAGAAATATTTACGATACCAATCGCTTGACTTTTTAGGTATGGCCAATCGCGATCCCGAATCTGCAGGTCCAGCAAAACGGCCAACAAATCTGCCATCAGTCTTTAAATTCGCCTTCTCAGAATCACGATGTGAATAATTGTACAAGAAACCCTCAGCAGAGGTTAAATCAGCACAATATGTCGGGCATGCTGATGGGCAACCCGTTGGTTATGAATCAGCAGGGAACAAACTTGAACAATATGACTCAGCAGCAGATTCTCCAGCAACAACATCAGCAACTAATTTTGCAACAGCAGCAGCAGCAGCAACAGCAGCAGCAGCAACAGCAACAGCAGCAGCAGCAGCAGCAGCAGCTTATTCAGCAGCATATATCGCAACAGCAGCAGCAGCCACAGCAACTGCTGCCTCATCAGCAACAGTTGCAACACATGCAAATCTTGCAACAGCAACAAGAACCGCAGCAGCATCAAAACGCGGTAGTGAATCATTTGGCGCAACAGCAAGCTCCTCACTACGTCAGTCAACTGAATCAGCAGCCGTTGCATGTAATGCAACAACAACAGCAACAGCAGCAGCAACAGCAACACTTGAATCAACAGCAGCAGCAGCAGCTGCATTTGCAACAGATTCAAAAGCACAACATGCAGCAGCAGCAGCAACAGCAACACTTGACTCAGGAAGTAGATCAGCAGCAGTCGGGTAATTACAACCCTCAACATCCTGCCGAGAATTACGTGCATCACATGCAGTCTGCGCAGCTGCCGAATCAAACCACTCTTCATCCGCAACTTCATCAACTTCACCAGCATCAAATGCAACAGCAGCAGCAGCAGCAGCAGCAGCAGCAGCAACAGCAGCAGCAGCAGCAACCAAATCAGCACACTATGCAACCCCAATCGACGGATCCCTTCCAAATGCAGATTCAACAGTTACAACAGCAACAGCAGCAACATCAGCAACAACTGTCGCAGGTGTGCATTCAGCCGCAGTATTCGAACCAGCAAATGAATCATCACTCTGTGGATGTCATGCAACAGCAGCAGCAAGGCTCCGCTGTCATGACCAACGTCAACACCACGGACATTCAAAACAGGCACAACCGAGCGCCATCGGTCACCGACGAAGATCTAAACGTCAAACAGTTGCAGCAACAACAGCAGCAGCAGCAGCAACAACAGCAACAGCAGCAGCAGCAACTCTTGTTGCATAATTCGATGCAGCGACATCACGTGATCCAGAATGGCGGCTTGCAAAGTAATCCTCATGAGAATGTCCAACGGATGTACACGCAGAATCAAGTACAATATCCGGTGAGAAACTTCGATCCTTCCAAGGGAACGAGTGCAGACGGCAAGATGGGACATCAGCAGCAATTCGTTCTGTCGAATCACGCGGGAAGAAGCCCGAACGCCAGTCACGCCGTCGAGGCGCAGTCTGGTATGGGACCAAACGGGCAGCCCGGCAACATGCATTTCAACAACAGAACGCCACCGTGGCAGCAAAATCGCCCCGCGGTCGTGTCCCATCAGCCGTCCGTCGTCACGGTGCAGAATATCAACTGCAATTCGTTCGATCGCGTGCCACCTCTCCATCATCACATTCCACAGGCCTCCACCTGGACCGACGAGGCCGCGCGGAAGAAGGCCAAGTCGACTAAAGTGATCGCGAAGAAGCAACGCCAGCACGGCGTTGCCGAGTCGAGAGCGAACAACGGTCTGGAGCACTCGACGCCGAGTCCGGTGGACGAGTTCAGCGAGAAGAATCAGCAGAATAACGGTCAGATAGGTACAACGTTTAATAACAGCGGTCCTTCGTTCCTAGAGGATCCCAGCGGATACCTCGCCCAGCAGACGGCGCTGCTAAATAGTACGATATCGAGGCAGACTGGTGTTAGTAGCTCTCAAATGGGGTTGATGAACAATAATCCAAAGTCGTCGCCTCAAACCAGTCACGGCATGCATGTGCCTAACAACAGCAACGCCTATCTTCCTCAACCAAAGCCTTCCTCAATCGCCAGCCCTACGAGTACCTCGTCGTTCACTTCCGTAAAGAATCACGCGACCTCGCCGGTCGTCGTGCATAGCAGTATGACGCCGACGTCGAGCAACAGCGGCACCGACTCCGAGAGCAGTCCGTGTCAAGGTTGCGTCACCAGCGCCGACACTCAATCCTACATTCAGGATCAGTATAAGCAGCAGATGCACCGGCAGTACCTGATGCACACGGATCAGCGCGAAGATCCGGTCACGTCGTCGACGTTCGGCGAGAGGTATCAGACGAGCCAACAGCAGCAGGCCGACTCCAGGCCGATCCAAGGCGGCACTGTTAGTACCAGCCACGGATCTCCAATCGGCACAAACAGTCCCGCGAATTCGGACACGCCGGCGGCCTCTACACCCGGCATCTCGCAGCCGGCGACGCCTCAGAGTCTCATCTCATCGCAGCCGTCGACGCCGCATAGTTACTCGCAACCACCGACGCCTCATTCGCATGTCTCGGGTCAGATGCCGCCGCAGACGCTGACTCCGCAGGCGCAACAGCCGTCGCAGTCGTTAATCAGTGGCGGTATGCAGGAACAGAGGTCCGAGACTCCGTGTTCCGGCACGATGAGCTCCAGCGGCATTCCACCTAGCACCTCGCCGTCCCAAACATCCTCCTCTACGTCGGACAATTTGGCGCCTCAGGTGAAACGACAAATAACGACCAGGCAAAATTCCCTCGACGGCTATCAACCTCACCCGCATACCGTCAACGCCGTGTCCAGGATACCCATCAACACCTTCGGCGGTGCATCATCCGTGATAACGACTATGGCGAGTAGTCATACGGTCAGCAGTAACACTATCACGTCGGTCTTAGCGGGCAGGGCGAATACCGCCACCGTTTCCATAAACACACCGTCTGCGATACCGAATCCCGCTCTGCCGAATCTTCTGCCGAACAAGCCGCAACATCAGGCACAGTCCACTACTACGTTGGGGAATGTAGTATCGGGCACTACGGTTACTACTCATTCCTCCGTGCCGCATAATCAATCGTCGACGATGAGCGTGTCAAAGTCGCCACTCGAGATGGTTCAGAGCGTTGTCAGTAGTATACAAGTACCTCAGGCGAGCACGAATTCGTTAGTGCAGCCACAAACGCAGCAGCAACAACAACACCATCACCACCACCAGCAGCAGCAGCAGCAGCACCAACAACAACAACAACAACAACAACAACAACAACAACAACAACATCAGCAGCAGCAGCAGCAGCAACAGCAGCAGCAACAGCAGCAGCAACAGCAGCAGCAGCAGCAACAGCAACAGCAACATCCTCAGACCAATGTTCAAGTTCATAATGTCCTCACTTCCGGAGGGATATTGAAGCATCCAGCCGGATCGACGTTACCACCTGGTCATATACTGGTGTCCAGCGGTGGTCAACTCATAATGGCGAGCACTGGGTCGGCTATTAACGGTGTCATGGCGCCTCCACCACCGAAAATCATTTCCAACGCTAATTCTATGCCTCCGTTGTCGGTGTCCCCGATGGTTACCAGCGTGACCGGTGCCGTCAGCCAGGTTATCCCTGCGGTAGGGGTAGCTCAGCAAGTGATAGGGCAACCGACGGTACTGGTGAACACTATACAGACGCCGGTGTTGATACAACCCAGCGTGATGACGATGGATGGCATCAGTCAGAACGTACAGATACCACATCTGACGGTCGCCACCGGCAACGTCATACAGAACACTCAGTCGATCCTCGACGCGAATCAGGACGTTTCCCGAACGGTCGGCGCTAATCAAGGCATGATGAGTCGGCAGCCGGCGTTGTTGTCTCCGGAGTCGGCGATGACGAAGAAGAAGGCGTACAAGAAGCGCAAGACGAATCCCCAAACTGTGGCGTCCATGTTACACATCGCCTCTTCCCAGCAGAACGCCGGCATGCTGATGCAATCGCAGTCTAACTTTGCGCAACAGAACTTCCAGGCTCAAAGCATAGGCGGACCCATGCTGCAGGCGCTCACCATCGTGCCTGGTAAGGGCGGGGCACCGGCGCAACTGGTCATGAACGGTCAGACCGGCGCCGCGTCCGCACAATTCAACGCCCAGCAGATAATCACGAATCCTCAACCGGCCCAGCAAATCAATCTCCTCCAACCGGTGAATCTGTTGAACGGTGCGACCGGAATGGTTCAGAATTTTCCTACCATTCAGCAGTTTATCGTGCCGGGCTTAGGCAGCATGGTCATGTCCGCTGACGGGACGGCCACGTTGCTACAGGACACGGGGAACATCGGAATGCAGCTGCAGATACAGAACGTCAACGGTCAGAACGTGCTGACGCCGGTGCAGAGTCACGGCGGCATATTCAACCCGAGTCAAAGTATATTGGCCGCCGGTCCAGCCGGTATGGTGATCAGGGCGCCGCAAGCGACCAGCGGCAAAATCATTCAGCAGCACAGTCCGGGAGCGCAGTTCTTGTCGCCGAATAGCGGTCAGTTCTTGGTGAACGGGACGACGTCCTTCGGTAATCAGCTGAGCCCGATAGTGGCGAATGTCAGCCCGAATCAGCAGGTGACGTTCAACACCTCGCAAGTACGGCCGCCGAACATGCAGGGCCAGCAGGAGTTCATACAGATGAACGGGCAAACGCTCATGGTACCTTGCGCAACCGCGCAGAATATCGCCGTTTCCTCAGCATCAAATCAGCAGAACACGACTTTCGTCCAGCAGAACACGACGATCGTGCAGCAACAGACGACCATGGTGTCGAATAATCAGATACCGAATTTTCAAGGCGCGGCTTCCAACGGCGGACAAGCCGTCGACCCGTCTTTGAATCTTGACCACAATCAGTCGTACATCCTGAGCTCCGGCATGATTCAGGGAAAGACGTCGTCCTCGCCTAAGAGTGGCGTGAACTCGCCGTCGTCCGATCAGAACATGGAGCAACAGCAATACGTGCTCGCGAGCAGCAGCACAACCGTCGTGGAGAAGACGGCTTCGCAGAACGAGCAGCACAGTCCGCTGATGGCAAGGCATTCCGTGTCGACTCAGACGGCCGGGAATCAGACGAACGTGGCGCAATCGGCGATGATGCGGCAAGGGTCGCCTCCCG